>NC_056593.1:19847929-20092974 GCF_018340385.1 Cyprinus carpio | reverse complement strand
CCTGTCTGTGTGTTTCATACAGCCTGGGTTTGTAATGGACCTGGTCGGAGCATATAATGATACACAAGTCATCGCCGGGAGGAAAGATGTGTGTGCAGGTGGGTGATTGCCAAAGAGAATATGAGGTGGGCAGGGCCCAAAGAACTTAGACCAAACAAGTAAAAAAAGAGCAGAGATTATAACTGTGGCAAGACCTCATAAATCAAAGGAAAAGAGGTTTGCCCACTGGAAAAGAGTCCCTTGCTGTATTAAAAGAAACGCCACTATAAAGGGGCCCACAGCAACATTGTACACAAGCTCCCCCAGTGACTCTGACAACATTTTAAGTCATTTCACACACTTTACTATCAATAGCATGTTGTTCTGCATTTTTTAGCATTTGTTTCAGTCTGTCTGTCCCATGAAATCACAACAGAGGTTTTGTGGGTTTAGTTCCATGTCTAGAAGCTTGGAGGTATCTGTATACTAGTCCAGAAGCATATAGGTTTTTTTCCAATCAGAGGCTCTCAATAACTGGGAACAGCAAGTTGAAAAAAATCAAGTCTGATTTTTCCAGACATATGCCTTTTCCAAATACCCACATTTGGCGGTCTTGTGCACTTGATCACTTGACTACTTATAGACGCATTTCCTGTGTTTTGGCCCAAGGTTTCAGTGAGGATGAAGACCACAAGTGTGGTGTACAAGCTTTTCATTACCTGATGGGACACACTTTAATTTCTGGTGCTTCTAATGAAGTGATAAAAACCGCAGTTGCAATGATGTACAAAATAAATATAGGCTACTCACCATCTGCACCAACAAAAACGTGTATAGCACTTGGTTTTACTACCAAATTATTATGTAATATCAATTATTATTAATATTTAACTTACATTGGAAAGGTTTCCGTGAACTCTCGCGATCTTGGCAAAAAGTCACTCGCAATTTATTTCCACAACATGATGCATGATGGGATACACTAAGAATAACCATTCTGGATTGGATTTAGTGTGTGTTTAAGGGCACTGAGCTTTGGCGTTTTTAAGATCTGGACTCCAACCTGCTTCTGGAGAGCTAACCGTCCTGCAACTTTCAGCTCCAACCCCCAATATAACACACCTGAACCACTAATCCGGGTTTGTTCAGAGTTACTGGATAATGATAGTGATAATGATAACGACAGGCAGGTGTGTTGGCGGAGGGTTGGAACTGAAGTCTGCAGGTAGGTTGATCTCCAGAAAGAAGATTGGGAACCCTTGATTTAGATATTAAAAGGCTGAATTCAGTATACACTTTATTGATGATGCATACTTTGTACAGGCAAGCAGATGAACCCAGAATATAAACGCAAATGGCAAAGTTTCACCATTTTAAAGAAAATACATCCAGTCATATTCCGAGCTCATCTGCTTCCCTGTATGCATCAATGCATCAATATAGGTGAGCTCCTAAATTGATATTTTAATATCACTGTTTTAAAGTGTCCCACTGTTTTTAGTGAATTTAAAATTTGAGGCGGGTGTTTTTGTATGGATTGTAAATAGCCAAAACTTGGCATTTTGCTCACATATGGTTTGTTTTATTCTTTCGAGAGAGTGGTCTAAGTATTTGTGGATTTGAAAGACGGGTGGGAAATCACGTGACTCGAAAACTTTGAACAAGCTGAAACATGCAGTTACCCTGATAGCACACATACATTACGGAGGCGTCTATTAGACGTCTGCATTTACATCTGCCAAGACATATTTTTTGTTTTGAACGTATAGTTTGCTCACAATGCAATACGTCTGTAGGAAGTTTCCTATCAGATATAAAACAGAGATTTAGAAAATGTCTTTAAGATGTTTATGATTTAGAATGTATGTAAAACTGGCATCTTGGAGACATCTATCAGATGTTTGTACACAGTAGATGATATATCTATCTATCTAATCTATCTATCTATCTATCTATGCAAAAACCTGACAATATGGCTAGGTACATGCTAAAAATACTTATGTGAAGCCTTGCGGAATGCCAAATTATGTTAGCAACAGAGTCAGAAATTAAACTATTAATATAAATTACATACAAACGAAACAAAGACAACAAACAACATACACTGAAAGACAACTGTATGCCAGAGGGAATCTATCTATATAGAGCAAAGCCTAACTATATGCTAGCTACAAGCTAAAATACTATAACTATATCAAAGGATTCAGTGTAACTTGTTAGGAGTATCATCTATGACATAAATTTTATTCCTTGGTTGCTTCAACTGAAATATTGGAATTATTCCAAGACACAGAAATCCCCCACAGTGTGTGGACCCGACCTGATCAGTGGCATTATGGGCCAATTATATTATGGTTTAATTAGCCTAGACTGATTTACTCCACAGAAGAAAGCTGCATCAAAGCAGCAAACATACAGAATGTTTACAGAGGCTTTTTAATGCCGATAAAAGATAAAATAAAATTATACATATGTATCATATGAATGTTGATTAATGATTCACTTGCAGAGCAAATACAATGTTCAAGTTTAGAACATCATGAGTACTTGATAACAGACTTGCTGGGAGGAATTCTTCCTATAAAAAAAGGCCTAAATGGCTCAGCATATTCAATATTCAAACTTGCTTGTCCATGAAGTCAACATTTTTGTGCGGAGATTTGTAGCGCGCCAAACTCCTTGTCATTTTAATAGAACTTCACTAATTTGTTTGATTGGGCAATTATTTCTAGGTGACCACAATGAAATCCATCATCATTTTTTATTGTCTGTTGGAATGCTTTATTTCTCTGTGAGCGTCTGGAGAAAATCTCTTTCCAAGCAATTTTTAAATAGGAGTCAAATCAATCACCGAAGCAAAGTCCCATCCTGCAAAAAGAGAAGTCCAATACCTGGGTAACTCACAGGGGTTTCCTGCGATAAATTAACACCTTCTGCCCTGCACTTTGTAGCTGCTGAGTGTCTGCTTTACAAAAGCCAAATGTATATTTATTGTCCAGCTGCTAATTTAATTTAGAGATTTGGCTAATTCAATTACAAACAATATAACAGGTACCTATAATTCCTAAATCTGTTGCACCAAATGAATTATTCTTCAGTTACTAAGGGCTGATTTCAATTCCCACCTATCCTCTCACTGTCACCACAGGTCTTTTTTCTACTCACTATTGTGAGTAGTGGTATTGATTGGCTAATTAACAAGTTAATGGGGAAATTATGCAATTTTTCAATGCTTCATTAAAATAATGAAGTGAATAAAATTGATCAGTTAAATAATTAATTAACAAGATCTTACAAATTTATACTTTGACAGTTTGTTGGTTTCATCTGGGTTTGAAAAACTTTTATACCATTTTCAAGAAAAGTTTTCAATTTAATGACTCTGGTAATGTCATGTGGTGTAAACTATCAAGTAAAAAGTAATATATTTTCCTTACAAACTTGAATAAATGTGAGTATACATTTGACATTATTTTCAGTTTAAAAATTATTTTTTTTAAGTCAAAAAGTTTTTTTTTTTTAACAGATATCATGTATTATTATTTCATAAGTTGCACCACAAGACATTTACAATCAATTTTAAACAATGTTTTTCTGGTATTTTAAGAGACTTATTGACCTTGACACACAGTTAAACATCATGTATTTATTTATTCTGCACAATGGTTAGACCACTTGACTTTTTTGTTGCACCATATGACTGTGATTTTGCGAAAAAAAAAAAAAAAATTATTTATTTTTTATTTTTTTATTTTTTTTAGCCATAAAGCACAAAACGGTAGAAAAAAAATCAGGTACATCAGTCAAATCAAACCAACCTGGGGCTGCACCAAAACCTGAAGTTTAGAAGCATCCAGAATGTTTATCTAGCGTTATGTGAATTCGCCTGTGCTTTCACCATCAGAACACTGTAAACCATTTCAAGCTAAGTTCATGGAGTGTACCGAAGAAAGATTGTTTGAAGATCAGGTCCAAGTTGTTGATCTGATGGCCATGTGTTCTGTTGAACCGCTGAGTATTTCATTTATTGATAGTCCTGCACTACAATTATTTATGTCTTGCTGTGGCGGCTCAAAGAGTAGTCATGCAAACAGGAAAGGTCATATGATTTTACTTACTGCAACTCTTAACAACACGTCCAAAGCTTTTTCTGGCCAGAGACATTCCTCAGTTTACTGCAAAAGGATGCTGTATTTCATGGCCACTGAAATGAAATTGAAGGAATAAAATGAAATTAAATGGCAGTTTTATCTCCATCTGTCTTAAAGTATTTGAAGTTTTTTTCATAAATTTTTTACTGTACTTTGACCTTTTTAAAGCATTATATGCACAAATCACATGTTTTAGTGAGAACTACTATGTTAATAAGCATTTAGCTAACAAAAATCAACAGCATGAAAACAACACTCGCTTATGGGAAAAATGTGCCAATGGTGGCATTTCTCTAAAATGATACTATGTTGCTTCTTGCATATTTTGCAAAACTGTCGCTAAAGCTTAAACCACATTTGAAAGTCACATCACTTACATTAAATCCTGTCTCTAAAAAGAACCCGATTTTCTTAATAAAAGCAAAGATGAGATAAAAAATGCATTTGCTGAAGGAGCCATGCTACGCAAATGTCAAAATATATTTGTTTACAAATCACACACTGCACCTGAAAATAAACTCATATACCACTTATGCTACTCAAAAATCAAAATACACCTGTAAACAAACCACAAAATCATGTCAGAAAAGCCAAACATAAAGAGCTGAGTATGTGATGCCAAATGTAAAAATGTATTAGTTTATAAATCATGCACTATGTTCAAAGTGTTTTAAGGTTTTTAAACACTTTGAAGGTTAAGGTTGGCTTTGTCCAACCTCAGAGCTTTGACTGTATCTTGTATTGTCAGTATTATTGGCATAATCCGCTGTTCTGAAATTCTTTATCTGTAGAAATGAATTATTTTGTGTGTGTGTGTGTGTGTGTGTGTGTGTGTGTGTGTGTGTTGTGTTTGTGTTTGATCATTAAATATTAAGTCCCACATTTTGTGCCCAACCATGCCACCATACAATAGTCCCCATCTTACAATACTGTAAATTGTGACACATCATTTGAATCCTTTCTGCAGCTATGACAATAATAATAATAATTAGTTGTAGTAGTAGTAGTAGCAGTAATAGTAGTAGCAGTAGTAATATTTTAAATTTTAATAAAAGTTTATTGATTATTTAAAAGTGAATTAAATAATAATAAATAATAATACATTTGTTTATTGATTTATTTAGTTCATTATCGTTTATTGGCTAGAAAAATGTAGGACATGCTGATAAACAGTGTTGAAAACTTGTAAAACAATGTTAAATTAAATATGAAATTATATAAAAAACTCATAATATTTAGTTTGATTCCTTCTGGAGTTGAACATTTGATCAGCATCAACAACATTTTCTGAAGGTTAAACATCTACCATTTCTTAAAAATGAAAAAATACTTTTATTTACTATTATTTAAATATAGATCTTAATAAGGCAGAAATATTTCGAATTTCATTTATTTAATTAGTATACAACCTCTGAACGTTTGTAATTCATTTCTGTATTGTTAATTAATTAACTTATCAGTATTGGTGCATCCTGTCTGTGTTTAAACATCTTTAAAATTCTCATTTCATTCCAGTTCCAGCCTGAAATGAAGCCGGTTCTGTATTTTTATATCCTGAAGTGTGTGTGTGTGTGTGTGTGTGTGTGTGTGTGTGTGTGTGTGTGTGTGTGTGTGTGTGTGTGTGTGTGTGTGTGTGTGTGTGTGTGTGTGTGTGTGTGTGTGTGTTTAATGCACACTCGCTCTGACAGTCAGTCTTCATCTATCCCAGCCCTGCTTCCTCATGTCGCGATCTCCTCTGTGCCTGACTTCACTCTTTCTTTTCCTTTCAAACAGCATTTACCCTTCCTGCTGGCCTCTAGTGGATGAGAGATGAGAGAGAAAGATGTCGAGATGCTTCCAATGGAGAGAGAAATGAAAAGTAATGTGAAAGTCGGCCCAGGCAGGAAATGAATGAGCGGCAACAGGAACTCATTGATGGGAGAGGAAAAAGGGGCATCCATAAAACGGTAAACAGAAAATGACGGAGTGAGAGAGAGAGTTAAAGACGGATGAATGGATGGCGAGAGAGAAGGGAAGATCAGAAGTGTTTATCCTGCCAGCACGCAGCACTAATCAGATGAAGATAAATGAGTTGTGTGGATGGGATGTGTGGTGAATGTGGGCTGCAGTAGAGTCATTTCATTCTAATTAGCGCTCTCTTTACCGTTAGCACTGCCGCGAACACTCAGTCCTGCCATCATTCTCCATCCATTCTCTACTGTTATCAGCTCATGATCCCAGTGTGGAGAGAGGCACATGAACACAGGAAGTGTGATGATGACTGGACCCTGGCTGCCTGGCTTTTGACTTTTGAGTATCACCGTTAAAATGATGGAGAACCACATACTGTACTTATATCTATATACATATTGGTATTTCAAGTGCACACATTAGTATCTTGATTGTTCATGTTAATACTTAAATTGTACATTTTAGTACCTTTTCAAAAAGGTCCCAGTAATAATATAATATAATATAATGCATCACCAGTATTGTGTATAAAATGAAATTAAAAGAAAAAAAATTCAATCCAAATAAGAAAACAAAAAAACAAAGTCCTTTTACTTAAGGCATAGAAAACATGGCATGACTGAAAAAGTGAGCAAGAAAAAGTCTATAAAAACATGATTTTATTTTAAATAACTCGCATTGTGCAAAAAGTGCATGTGAATTAAAAACAAATAGACAAGAGCAAGCAGACATTTCAGCACATTGCTATATTCGGTGCTTGCTCTTGTCTATTTGTTTTTAGTTCACATGCACCCTGCACTTTTTGCACAATTTAGTTTATAAAATAAAAACATGTTTTTGTAGACTTTTTCAGTTTTCAGCGTGCGGCAAGCAAACCTTCTTGCTCATTTTCGTATAAGATCAAATTAAAATTAAATGATGACTCCTGAAGTCATCTTTTTTCTTTCAGAGTCTAGTTCATTGCTGATGATTGATTGAAATTAGATTTTTTTTTTCATGAAAAGAAATATTTACATAAAAAAAATGAAGAAAAAAATAAGAGAGAGAGAGAGAGAGAGTGAGAAACAAACCTTAAATTTTCATTGGACCTTAATGGTCAGATGATCTTGTATGTATTCAAATAGTCAAACCCCTATCTAACTTTTTTTTTTTTAAAAAAGGCTAAAGACACTCCCACTGGTTTTTTAAAAACCTCTTAGATTCTTTCATGGTTGTTCATTAAAAATATTTGTGCTCTGCCTTGGAAAATTACTTTTCCTTGAGTGACGTCACCCCCTCTTATTTTTGAACCCCTCCCCTCCAAGCAACTTGACAACTTTCCAGTCAACTTTCCTCCCTGTATTTTGCATCAGATTACGGAAGCAAGTTTCTCGACTTGAACTTTAAAATGGTCACAATAATTCATCACCCACACGGACCGATTAACCAACCCAACATCCCAACATCTAATCTTCTTTGTTAGAACCTGGAGCCGTCACCTGCTTTCTGCTCTGCTCTGTTTGTAAGTATATGATGACGATATGGAAACACTGCAGCTGGTGAAAGACTTAAAGAAACGTGTTCATTTTCTACAAGGGCATTATTGATTGAGGGTTGAAGCAGAAAGACAGTAAGTAATTAAATGGAACAATTGCTGGGTGTAAAATTAGCCTTCATATGTCGTTAGAGCTGGATGAGGAGAGGGAGGGAGGAACAAGGGCCTGTCTGCGGCTGACTGATGTCTGAGGAGGCAATTAAAAGGCGAGAGGGAGCAGGGTGGGATATAGATTTATCTGAGATAATGAACTTCTCACCCTCCATTGATCTGTGGGGATGGGCTGAAGGATCTGCTCCAGACCCAGAGAGAAAGATGAGAGAAAGATTACTGTGTGTGTACAATAAACTCCTCCAGACGGCCATTTTGTTTGTATTGATAAACACAGGCAGAGAGGAACGTCACCGGGCTTTGCCATCTGAAAAAGAAGCTTAAAGGGATACTCCACCCCCAAAATTAATTTTGTCATTAATCACTTACCCCCATGTCGTTCCAAACCCGTTAAAGCTCCATTCGTCTTCGGGAACACAATTTAAGATATTTTGGATGAAAACCGGAAGGCATGTGACTGTCACATAGACAAAACAAAAATAATGACTTTATTCAACAATTCCTTTGTCAACAGTCTCCTCTGTGTCTCTCCATATCACTGTATGCTGTGTATGCTCGTCTGTATCATCCACCGCCACAAGGATACGCTGTTTTCTTTCAAATCAAAGCTAAATACACATAGAAACAGCGCATCCTTGTGGCGCGAATGATGGGGTGATATGGAGAGACACAGAGGAGACTGTTGACAAAGGAATTGTTGAATAAGCTCATTATTTTTGTTTTCTACGCTTACACTTAAAAAGTGTTTCAGTCTCTTTATATAACCCAGATTGCATGTCTGATGGCAGATGGAGTATTCTAATGATGACTTTCATACCTTTTTATGAACCGTTACACTGTTATTTACAGTATTTGGCAGTCTATGTGACAATCATAGGCCTCCCGGGTTTTCATCTAAAATATCTTACAATTGTGTTCCGAGATGAACTGACCTTTTACGGGTTTGGAACGACATGGGGTAAGTGATAAATGACAAAATTTTCATTTTGGGGTGGAGTATCCCTTTAAATGCATTGAATGTGCACTTAGTGTACTTTAAATCTTAAGTTTTAATAAAAATAGTACTTGCAGGTTCATATAGTTTTAATTTAAAAAAAAATCTATATAAAAATGTATGGGTGTGTGTGTGTGTGTGTGTGTGTGTGTGTGTGTGTGTGTTGTTTCCATTAATTTTTATTCACTTTTAGTTTTAAGTGAATTATGTTAGTACCCTCAGGGATAAACCTAAATGAAAATTAGAAATGTTGCCTTAGCAAAAAAACTTTGTTATATGTTATTTGTGTTCAGTTAAAGTATATTTTATTTCAAGTAACAAAAATTATTTCATGGGTTTTAGTTTTAACTATAATAAATGACATACTCTAGATGGTGGAAGCCAATAGGTTCTAATTCAATCTGCTCTAATCACGTCATTATTCACATAACACAGCTGATTGGCTCTTTTCACATCAGCAGCCAATGAGCTTGCTGCTCAACATTCAAATGCTTGGCTAGTGCTTGCTGTTGCAGTAACAGCACTCTTCAGAAACCATACACCTCCCCAGCTATTTCTTACATGCTCACAGCAGCATGTCTGTGGATGTATTGGCAGTAGTAAGTCTCAGTACTTGCTCTGCCCGCCAACTCGCAGCGTGGCAGATCTATTCCACCAAGACCAAACACATTAACATTGCCATGTATGTTACCATGCTAAAACTCTCCAAAAGTTGTCATGACAGATAACTTATAATATAGTCCTACTTAAATAGATCCCCCCAAAAAATAAAAATAAAAAAATACTCAACTAACTTGGGTTCAACTAAACTACATTTAATATCAATGTATATTATTTTGTGCATGTACTTAAGTACATTGGTTTAAGTATATTCTTTTTTTCATAAGTACTAAAACTACTATATTACAGTATTTTTACACAAAGGGTTAACACTGCAAGTTACAATGAAAAAAAAGGGAAAATATTTAAACTTCTTTTACCCCTCTTTATATATTATATATATATATATATATCATATATATATATATTCTTTATTATATAATGTTATACTTTATTATATACCGATTTAGTATATATATAAAACTATGGTATTATCAATATACATTGCTATACTATATTCTTAAATTTAACTTTAAAGCTCACTACTCTGTGATCCTTTTGTATTCAGCTAACCGTACACACTAATGGGAAGAAGCTCACTCTGGGACTTTTCAAGCTACTTCAAAGGGAAACCACTGTAAGGGCTGACTGTTAAACAAAGCTGACAGTGATTGACGTAAACACTGAAAGACAGACTATAACACAACATATGGCATTCATAGCGGTTAGATCTGTTTTTAAATCTTCACATGCGGTTTCATGCATATTGAAAGTTAAGCAAAAGCTTAGAGTAGATTTCATCCTAAAATGCACACAACCGATTTTACATTTATTTTTTTTTTATACTATATGTTCCACATGTATGCCAGGAACATATGCAAAGTTCAATGAAATAGTGTACCAGTCAGCTGATAGTAGTGCATAACTTCTTTTTCCCCAATCCATCCTCTAAATATACATATATACGTATCTTTTTTGGTTGTTTGGTTTTTGTTTGTGTTTTTTTTTTTTTTTTTTGGATTTTTCATGAAACTAGGGACGCATATTGAAAATAGTGAATGATATATATTTAAAAAAACTCAAATAGTAAACTATATGCATACTGAAATAATTGAAAAAAACAGGTAATTTTACCAAATTTTAGTTTTTATCCATAATGCATTTAGCATGTATTTGTATTGCCTTAAGTGATTCAGTTTTTTTTTCATTTTCGTTTTACTGGAAATTTACTCTGGAATATTTTATTTATTAATTTATTTGTGAAATTTCCACCCCAGTGTCATCTTTGACGGAAATAACATTTCACTTCTATCATTTTAGCATCCTAAAAAATGCACACAATTAAATTGCATATACATTAGCTTTTGCTTTTGACAAAATTACATCTTGACTGAAAATTGTGCACAGTAAAATATTCTGTTCCCTTTCAGTTGGTCACGTTCCACATTACGTCAGAAAGATTCTGATGAATGGGGTCTTGCCCGAGAGCCTAATCACCTTCGAGTGGTAAGAAAACAAGCCAGTGGTACACAGTGTACCTTGGTCTGCGGAATTTGCATCACGAGCTCCGCCCCGCTGTGTGGGGTGGGGGTTATATAAAAAGGAAAGGGCAGCATGTAGCGTGAACCAGGGTGGGGGGGGACAAAAATTAAAAGATTCGATCGGGGGCGCCTGGTTGAAACATGAGCCCGAATTCCACAGAAAGGGCAGGGATGTTGTAAATCAACTCCCAGCACCCACAGTCTGATAACCGGGACCAAAACTCTTTCAGAGGAAAAAAACAGCTTTCAACAACATTAACCCCCCCATTTAGAACAATTATTGACAAATTTCAATTCGAAGAAGAGATTGTCTAATTTGGGGCAGTAATCGAAGAAAAATGGACAGTCTGAAACCTACATGTAAAGGCCAGGGACAGAGAAAACAAAAAGATCGTTGGATTGACTTCCCCCCACCTAGCAAAAAAAACAAAACCAGAACTGAAATTCCTAAGGGGAGACCTGTTAACAAACCCTCTGGTTTCTCACAGGAACCATAATCCTTACTCCCCAGAATGGCACCTCACAGGAGAATTGCCTTCCAATGCATATATGCAACCAAAAATGAACTCAAAAAAAGACTTCTAAAATTGGGGGATATCAGGGGGTCAATTGCTTAACGCCATTATTTATGGGAACCCGACACATTTGATTTTAAATGTTTCTAAAAATCCCACTTATGGTGTAATGTTATTTTTTAAAAACTCTGGGGGGGGGAATCGCTTAAGGAGACATATCATGTTTAGTATTTTGTGTGTTTTGAATATTCTTGCTTGAAAAAGAACGTTTCTGACCCATCAGTTAGTTGTCAAATGTATCATAGTTCTTGTTATAGGAATCATGTCCAAATTATACCCTGCAAGAGGCGGGAAAAATTCGGACCACGAAGCTTTGATAAGATAAAACTATGATTTATTTGAAATGGGTGGGACAGGACAATGCAACACCCTGAGAAAAGACAGTATCTAAATGGGTGCAAAGACAACATTTGTGAGGTGTGGCCAAAAGGGGGGCCAGTTTACAAACTCAGGGACTATGCCACCAAATCAATTTATGCTTTTTAGCTTTGTCAAGCTTTTTGCTATCAGTATTCATGCCGGCTTTTAGCTTTGGTTGTAGTTTAAGCTTTTAGTCATGCTTTTGGCTTTTAAGCTTTTTAAGCTTCGTTAGCTTTTGGCTATCAGTCATCTGGGCGGCTTTTAGCCTGCTTTTAGTCATGCATTTGTTCATCACTTTTTAGGCATTCCTTCGGGAGCCGTTCCAGCGTGCTTCGGCCTGCAAAACGTCTGCTGCTACTTAGCCACGATGAGAAGAAACAACCACCTAGTCCTCGGGTTTCAAACCTTTACTTTCTTTTCTTTTACGTTTGAGCGAGTTCGTATGTTTGTCTGAGTTAAGTTTTGTAAACGCCGTGTTCTCCCGAGTCTGACCTCGAGTGCCCCGTTTCAAAAACTTCAGCCAGCCCACAACTCCGCATCTTCTCAGCCAACGCCCAACCACGGGCTTCCCAATACTGGGGGGACGTCCATCTTCAACGGACTACTGAACTTCCAAGCCAATCAGCAACTTCGGGAAAACCCCTTTTCAGCGACACCCAAAAAAGGGAAATTCCCCGTTAACACAGGGCAACGCAAGTTTTACCTCCCAGACTTCACAATT
Organism: Cyprinus carpio; assembly: GCF_018340385.1. Taxonomy (NCBI): domain Eukaryota; kingdom Metazoa; phylum Chordata; class Actinopteri; order Cypriniformes; family Cyprinidae; genus Cyprinus; species Cyprinus carpio. The sequence goes on along the minus strand of NC_056593.1, from coordinate 20,080,458 downwards.
GTACATGGTGTTATCTAAATAATAATTTTAAAAACCTCATTGGGAGGAACTCCCGTGCGGAGGGTTAATTAAGTGATTAAATGGTTGGTTCATTGTCTATGCCACTTTCACGTATATTGCTGTAAAAACTTGGGATTTCCCCCACATTTTTCACCTCTTAACAAATCACTGCTTTCCTAACGTTTTCTATCCTCCTGCAAAACTTGTTGTGAATGTGTGTGAGGTGCGTGTGGCTTATGGTGTTTAGATTTAGTGTTTTATTCTGTCTTTAGATTTTATCTAAATAAAGCTTAAAGTTATATTGAAAAAGAGAAGTATCTTGTGTTTTGGTGCTCACAAGTTAATGTCTTAAAACTGCCGATCTTGTAACTGTGCTAATTAATAGGGTTTTCACTATTTACTTTGGATATTAATATCCAGGCGCAGAATTTGATGTTACCCAGACCCTCCCTACGGCTCGTTTCAGGAATCGAGGCTGGGCCGTTTTCCAGTGATCAGCCGTTTGAACAGTGATTCTTGTTTAAATTCCCTTTTAAAATCTTTAAATGATTCCCTTTTGAGCTAAATTGTGACCTGTTTCCCTTTTTAACCAAGCACGGCAGCAAACGTCGCATTCAAAAGCTTTCGCTTCGGAGCTGGAGCCACATCTTTTAGTCCTCTGGTTTCCCACGGAGACAGTGTGCTTTCAAAAAGCGAGTCAGCTGGTGTTGGTGTGATGGCGCACGGGTTCGTCGAGAGCTTTGTCCTGCCTCTTCTCTCCAGCTCGCCGTGTTCCCCTGAGCACTTCAGCACCTCTGAAAAGAGCTTTTTTCTAAAAGAGTATTAATGGGGTTGTGTTTGCGTTCTTTTTTTCAAAGATGGTTTCATTCCGACATGGTCTGAAGGCCATTAAGCACATTCTGCCCCGGCGGTCCGCTGCTGGGCATCCATACTGCGCGCTTCAGCCTGCTCGGGTCGCCGAGGGTGCCCCCCCTGTGGTGCTCCTCCACTCCCGCTCGGCCAAAGCAAAGCAGCCTCCCAACCTGGCCACAGCGATGGAGATGGGCCGCAGAAGAGCGGGGGGGGCACACCAGCCCGTCTCTGCCCCCAACCTACCAAGGGTCAAGCCCAATTCGGGCATTCCTGAAAGATGGCGACCCAGACTTTGGGAAGTCAGCTCTTAAGGGAGATGGTTCAGCAGGAAACCACTCCTGTCCCCCGGGAGGAGGGGGGGGCTGGGGGAGAATCCTTTGTTCTCATTTTCTTTTTGTTCCGCCAATGGCCCCACAGTCGGTGGTACCCAAAACTTCATTAACAGAGCTGTTTCCTCTACCTCCAGGGTCCCAAAAGGAGGCTGCAAGACGACAGTAGGCGATGTGGCTTCCTCGCTGCTCTCGGTCCCCCCTCTTTTCTTGATAGCTCCAAGCACAGAGACATCTCGAAAAATGCTCTTTGCCATATCTTGAAATCAGAAGAGGGCTCGCTCTCCGCCCCCGCTAGGGCTCGCTTCTCTCGCCCCCCGCTAAGGGGGGATGCTTTATGCCTCCCATGCCGGGGCCCCGTCTGTTCTTGCCTTGCTGCCCCCACTGAGGGTTCACCTGTTGTTCAGCTTTGACCCCGCTTGGATCGGTTTTTCTTAGGAGCCCTGGCTAAGAGCTCCCCAGCCCGTCACCGCTGGCTCACATCAACGAATTCAGGGCTCGGCTACGCCATTCAGTTCGCCCCAGCATCCCCCCCAAGGGTTTTTGGGTTTGTTCACATTTGGGGGGGGGGGAACTATGGTGGGCAAAAAGGATGCTCCTGTCATGCCACGGCGGGAGTCATGACCCCTGCTGGCAAAGGGTGCGATTCGAGCCGGTCCCTCCAAGGCTGACATGAAGTCCGCTTCTACAGCCCCCCTACTTCATAGTACCCAAGAAAATAGGTGGGGGTTACGGCCAATCCTGGACTTGCATGCCTGAAACGAAGTGCTCTTCACAGACTTCGTTCAAGATGTTAATACCAAAAAGCATATTTTCGAATGCATTCGTCCATTGGATTGGTTTGCAGCGATCGACCTGAAGGAAACGCATACTTTCATGTCTCCATCTTCCTCAACACCCAGACCATTTCTTTGGTTTTGCTTTCGAGGGGCGAGGCATATCAGTACAAGGTTTCTCCCATTAAGGTTGGCCCTGGGTCTCCCCCCGTCTTTACGAAAGTCGCGGAGGGAGCTCTGGCTCCTCTCAGGGGAAAACGAGGGTGTCCGTATCCTCAACTGCCTCGACCAGTGGCTGATTCTAGCTCACTTTCTTAAACTAGCATGGGTGTGGTGCGAGGCACAATGAGACTCCACCCCCGTCGGGGTTTCAGCTGATTTGGGAACGCTTCGGAGACACTCAGGTAGACCTGTTTGCCGCTCCAGGAGGCTCAATCCACCTCGCCCTCATCATTCGTCAGTTCTCTTTCTGATGTAATGGCGAACATGACCGACTGAAAGGGAACGTCTAGGTTACGTATGTAACCATCGTTCCCTGAAGGAGGGAACGGAGATGTTACGTCCCTTTGCCACATCGCTGTTCTGCTGATGTGGCTCGGCTCCTCAGTGAAGACTTGAATACGAGTTGCTCGCGCTGCTCCTTATATACCCACACAGCAGGGCCGAGCTCACAATGTAAATCCTGCAGACCAAGGTACACTGTGTACCATTGGCTCATTTTGTTACCATTCGAAGGGGATTGGGCTCTCGGGAGAGACCCCATTCGTCAGTCTCTTTCTGACGTAACGTCTCTGTTCCCTCCTTCAGGGAACAAGGGTTACATACGTAACATAGATGTTCACATGTGATATTCAATTTGATCAATCTTGATTTTTTTTTTTTTTTATTTTTTTTTTTTTTTTTAGTTTTACCTTTATTTCTCAAAATTAATCTGAGAAATATTTTTCATCAGTGAAACTGGAAAAACAAAAAAATTGTGTCAGAATGGTTTAATGTGGATACAATAAATGTTGACATTGTTCATGTTTATTTGATTTAAATTACATAGTTTTGTAACATGTTACAATTCATATTTTTGAAGCTCACTGAAGCCTAAATGTTTTGTTTTGGGACAAGGGTAAAACAGTGAAACATCTGTAGCCTACAGTACATAAAAAGTAATTGGAAAAATTATCAAACAAACAATGGGAAAATGAAGCCATAATAAAAAGTATCTAAAAAAAAATAATTTTCATGTGACTTTTAAAAAAAACAAAAATCAACCCCTGGGAAATAAAAAGTGTCCATGTTTTATCATAAAATTCTAATTAAAGGTAAACATTATGCACACTTTTCAAAACCCAAATTTCCTCATACACAACAATTTATAATTAGCAAACATTGTTTCTAATTTCATATATTTTTCTGCTATGATATTGAATCATTAATAACTTCATTCAGAGAAATGAAATAATGATTTTTCTTTATATATATATATATATATAAACAGTGAATCTGATCTCAGTTTTGTACAAAAAAAAAAAACTAAAACATTTGAGTTTCCCCCTCTGAAGTGAGGGAAATGATAACATTTGGTTCCTACTAAACCAATTTTACTCCACACGGATACATCATTCATGAATCTCCTATACGATGTCAGCTGGGACGGTAGATCTGTACAGCATCATAATGATTGATATGTCCATCATATTATTACATTCATACATACTCTAGTTTTTTAACCTCACTGACTTCCTGCCAAATAAGGATCCCAAAATTAAACCTCAGGTGCCCAGAGCTTGAGAGGTTATGAATATATTGCAGGTTCCACAACATTAATTATTAATGGGAACAAGTATGAAGCCTCGGAGAATGTTGAACAAACAAAACAAGCCTCAGAGTATAGGTCAGATAAAAAGGAGAATGGAATTAGCCATGACAAGGTGAGTAAAATTGTGAATAATATCTCTATGCTAGCATTATCCACAGTTAGCATTATTGGAAAAGCTACTTTGCTACTTTTTTCTAATTTGTTTCTCAATCCATCCTCTGTTTGTGCCTGTTTTTGGTATGCAGAAAAGTAGATAGAATCTTGGTAGATTGAAAAAGTAGCATTTCTTATGAATAATTGAGTTATTTGCATTAAACTGTCCTCTGACATCTGTGACGCCTCAGATGGGAGCCATATCAGAACAGTGCCTCTCTCTTTTTCTCTCTCTCGCACAATCATTTTTACACTCTCGTTAAAGTCTTTTTCCTGGTCTCAGGGGAAGTGACTCCTGTTTTATACTGTCACAGAAGCAGGCAGAGGAAGCAAACATGCCCCATTATAGCAGTCAGAAAATGTGGATAGCATGGCGTCAAGTGCAGTCAATGACTACTGAGGTGAAGGAGCCCAGGGTACGAGCAGCAGCTTTGCTGTTGTCATTGTCACATTTCAGGTGGGACCACACAACGATGTGATGGCCTGTCACTGTAAAAATTGTTTTTTTGGATCTTTTTTTATGTCCAATAAAGTACTGTTCTCTGATCTGAAAACTGAATGCAAACACACATATACACACTGATAAACTATAGTAGGTCGCTCAAATTCAGAATTTAAAGGGTGGGGCATTTTACACAGCGTTTAAAAACCTAAATGCTAAAAAAACACTTTTTATGTGTTTTGGACGTTCATTTATGCAAACAACGTCGCTCTGGGGGCCTGAAAACACGTAGTTTCTTTATAAAGTGATATCGCCATCTACTGGCCTGGCATGAGTGATACAGTGTTTTTAGTCATTTTCACGGATTATTATTATTATATGTGTCTTGAAGTACCACGACAATGAGTTTCTTGGTCATTTATATTGAAAAATAAAATGCATTCAATTAATTAAAAAAAAATTAAATCTAAACTTAGATCTGCTGATTTTGAATTTGTATTTTGATTTGAATTATACTAAAATACTTTAAATAGTAAACATTTTGTTTACTACCTTAATTCAAATTAAATTTTTAAACTTTCCCTTTTTCTTTTTTATTACTTTTAAGCACAGTTGTTTTTTTTTTTGTTGTTTTGTTTTTTTTTTTTCAGATCATAACTGAACAATTCTTCAACACTAAGAAGAACATGATGTGTTACAGACTTTCTTGTATTTTATTTTTGTATTATTATTATTCTTTTTTTCTAACCTCCCAGACTGTTTTGACAAATAGGTGATGAATTCTTACGATCTCATACATTTCCATACAATCTGTTTGAAGTCCCCACTGAGACTTAGGCTTAAGGAGTTGTAGCATGTTAGTATATGTGACAATGTCAGTGTGTTTGGTCTTGGTGGAATAGATCTGCTACGCTGCTGCGGCAGAGCAAGTACCAAGACTTGCTACTGCCAATACATCCACAGACATGCTGCTGTGAGCATGTAAGAAATACTGCTGCTGCAATTATGACATATATGAAATAACCCTCATTTATAACAAACAACGAAGTCACCCTGTAGCAGATCTATTAACAGGTGGATCTGGGGAGGTGGAGGGCTTTCTGATTTGTTTGCTACAACTGCTACAGCAAGCACTTGCCAAACAATGTAGAGCAGCAAGCTCATTGGCTGCTGATTTGAAAAGAACTAATCAGTTGTGCCATGTGAATAAAGATGTGATTTAGATCAGATCAGTTAGAACCCATTTGCCTGCGCCCTCTAGGGTTTTCATGACAGAACCTTGTATTTATGTTTCATTCAGCTTCATCTGAATTAATGTGGATGGCATAGCTCATATAATATGGACTTGGAAGAATATGATGACAAATTAATAGAATTCATATCAAAATTCTGATTGAAGATATGGTATCTTGAAAAGCTTCTCTTGGCCTGTGTGTAGGTGTAGTCAGGCACAGGCGGCATAAAAACAGGTGTCTTTACTATGATTTTCATTCTGAATAATTAATCGGGTGCTTTCACCTAAAAAGGAGTCCCCATCTCGTTAATAATGGAGCAGGTTTTTTCCGTGTGGCGAGGGGGGGGGCTTAATTTATTTAAGAGCAATATAAGCTTGCCAAGAGGTTAATAGGACCTTTACTGGGCATGAAAACCGCAGGCTACGTGTGGAGAGGTTCGGCTGAATTGATGACGGGATCTTGGAACGGCGGTGTGAGCAGGCTGGGGACTCCCAGGCAACAGGGCGGAAAGCCTGGGCACCTGGGGGCCATTTGAGAGAAGAGGGAAAAGAGCTGACGGTCTTTTCTTGAGGAACTGACATTTTAGTAGAATAAATTGTTTATTGCACACGCTGTGTGTTGTTTTAATGCTTTTCCATCTTGTAGTTGTTGTTGTAGAAGATACAGTAGACTAGTGAGAACAAATGGAACATGAGTTTTTTGTTGTTGTTGTTGTTTTTTGGCTGAATTAATGCATAAATGCATACATTAAATAAGTTTAAATAAATTTTATTTAAAAAAAAAATTATATTTAAACTAAATTGACAAGAAACACTTATTCAATAAATAGCAATGATTTTATCTTTAACAACTCACATTTTAACAAGTCACTGTGTCCACTTCAGTAATGTATTTGGTAGTCATATGTTTAATCCAGCTTCGTTCCTCATTTAGTTTAAGGCTCTTACAGGCTCATTTAGTTTTACTAACATGTTTATAAGTATAATAACATACAAAAAAAAAACCAGAAAGAAGGTTCCATTGTCAACATTACTTAATTCATTAGTTACCATGACCTAAGAATGAAAAAACATTTGTTCATCTTAGCTCATGTTAGTTTCAACATTTACTAATACTTCTGGTCATGTTTCCTGTTCCTGTCCTCATTGTGTTAATTTGTACCCAGCTGTGTTTGATTAATTATCACGTTTGCCCCTTGCATTTAAACCCTGTGTTTCCCTGAGTCTGGGTCCACTGTTATATGTCATCCCTGAATTCAGTGTTTTTTATCCCTTTGCTTGTTGGATTAAAATCTAGTTCAATTATTCTCCTGCATCTCCTCGTTCCTCCTAGAGTGATTGTGACAGCTTCACTATTTACAATATATATTTGACATATATTTATAACATATTTTGGTCTCAAAGGAGTTGTAATTTTATTAACTAACAAAGATTTATAAATATTGTAACAAATCTATTGCTCATTGTTAGTTAATGTATAACCTTACCTTATTGTAAAGTGTTGTCAAATAATTGTTTCTAGTAAATTTTATGAATTTAAAGTGCCCCAATTATGTCATTTTAAGGTTCCTAATATTGGTTTGGGAGTCTCTCTACAATAGGTTTACATGCATGCAAGGTCAAAAAAAACGCTTTTGTTTTCAGAAGTATCCATTTAATATCACTTAATTTTCCAGTGATTCTCAAACGATTTGTTTGAAGAAGTTCTCAGGTTCAGTCTCTCTAAACCCCTCCTTTCCCTGAGCTTACTCTGCTCTGATTGGTCAGATGTCCCGTTCTGTTGTGATCGGTCTACCGTGTACAGCATACTGTATGTTGGAAACAATATGCCCATTGCCATAGTTCATTTTGACTGCTCGATAGAGAATATAAACATCTATTATTTATCATAATTACAGGTTTTGGTGGAAAATTCAGTGGTACCAGCTGGTCCAAATAAACTGGGTACTGATCCATCTTTCAAGCACAAGCGTTTTTGTAGGCGGGGTCAAGTTGTTTGTAGCCAGCCAACATAGAACAAAGGCGGAAGTTATGCAAATGTGTTACCCGGTGAAGTGTAGATTTCTATTTAGCTATTAATTTTAAACTTGCAGACTTAACTACACTAGCTGTGCATTGATGCCAGTGATTTATGTATTGTAAAGATGCATGCTCCTTTTGTTATTTGACTTGTTGTTTTATGATGAGATTTATAGAAATGTAATGTACTGTTGATGGCTTGCAAGAGAAGCCAGTATTTGTAGTTCAGAAGAAGTATAGGCCACTAGCAGCACACACGATTAAACTTTTTTTGTTGTAAAGGATGGCTGTGTTATAATACTGGAAATGTTATACTGTAATACTTGATGTGAGTTTTTAGGTAAAGAAAATTCTACTTATTTACTGTTTGTTCCTATCAGGCTATTAATTGAAATAAAACAGCACTCTGATAAAAATATACACTGGTGGCTCAAAATACGATTGGTGAAAAGAACGACAAATGAGGGCCCGTAATGAGATGTGGGTGTGCAGTATTTTATTTTATTTTATTTTATTTTATTTTATTACTTTTGAAGTGGTCCACCAACCAAAAAAAAACGCAGAAATAAAAATAACACACACCACAACAATACAAAATACATCACTAGGAGAGTAGCATCACATGACTACTGATCCAAGAACTAACTCTATTAAATGCTGGCTCAGTGGTAGAGAATTATGTTAGCAGCGCAAAAGGTTGTGGGTTCTATTCCCATGGAACACACATACTGGTAAAAAAAAAAATATGTAGCCTGAATGCACTGTAAGTTGCTTTGGATAAAACCATCTGTTAAATGTAAATGCTTTTATAAGCTCGACTGGATATATACCAAATTAACACTGTTGAATTCCTACTAATGCTCTTTTAAATGAAACTCTGTTTACCGTCTGCAGGAGGGGTAATAGCATAATAACATTAATTGGAGGTAGCAGCAACTTTTGTACACAAATCTCATTTGCATAGAAATGCGGCGTGTTTGCTCTGAAAATAAGGAGCGTGACTTTATTCAAGTGCTTACACTAAATTGCGGGTGGTTTGTGTGTAAGATAAGTGCTTTGTGCTGAAATACCTCTCACTAAAATGGCTGTTCAGTAAATTCATCCCTTGTTGTGGTTAGAGGTGACTGGATATTGAGAAGGCTAGAAAATAAACCGTATTCTTTACTGTATGCATGCACACAAAATCACATCTGCAACTAACATGACTATAAAACATGAACTTTCTAAAACATTAAAGCATTTACTGAGTCCTCTCTTTTCTGGTCTTCTCAGCAAATGTGTATAAGTGAGTTCTTTCAATGAACTCTGGCTTTTAGAAAATTCTCATTTTGCTATGAATGAAAATTATTTAAAAACTGTATTGGACAATGTCTAAGGAAATTATATTGAAATTAAAATAATTTTGTTTGCATGATGTATTTTATTAATAAATAAATCGATCAACATAGATTGAATATTTTCTCTTTATATTCTGGGAGAAAAAACCCCCGAAATAACTCAACATTGTTAGTTTTACAAAATCCTCTCTTCTGTTCTACTCAACAAATTTGAAAATAATGTAATAGTATAATAAATTAAGTTCTTAAAATCATTTTTAATTGAAAGTTTGTCGTAGGAAAATGTATTATTATTAGCATTATGAATTAAATTTATTTAATGTTTAAAAAGTGTTATTCTCAAGCAATGCACTGTTTGTTTGTGGGGAGGTTGAATAGTAATGCAGTCCATTCCGTCACCGTTCCTCTCTCAAGTCAGATGCCAAATGGTTTTTATTACTTGATAAACAAACGCACTGAATGCATAGAACTTTCCGATCCTGTGCATTTCTGTGGGCAAGGTTTCCACACAGGCCTGATAATTACCCTGCACAGCCAATTACTGTATTTATGAAGGTGCGATGTGTTCATTTTGTTCCCGGCACCTTTCGGCATTCCTCTGAGCCTGAATAATAGCTTAACCAACATTTATCTGGGCATCCATCCACATTTCTAATCACTCGCCTCTGCTAGCTCTCACACGCGGGTGAATAATTTTGTCCCGCCATCTTTCATTCCTAAATGACCTACTGATCTCCTCCATTCATTATGCAATATATGGGAGACAGAATTTAACTATCCATGTCCATTAATAAGAACATTACACATTAAACGATCTCATAAATGTTAATTAAATTAAAAGTAGACTATGCCGGGACGATTATTCATGGGGCTAACTGGGCATAAAGTTTCAAACTTTGCTTTTTGAGGTCCAAATAAGTCATATTATGATCTCAGTTGTGTAAGACGAGACTTTTACAACAAAAACAATAAATAAATTGAATCACCATTATTCTCCAATTTAATGATTAGGAATTTTTATTTTTATTTTTATTTATTTATTTTTTTTTTTTAAAGCTATGTTTACTACTTAAACAAGGCTTTATCGTTAAAATATGGACTAATCTGAGTAAATTTCCAAAAAAATAAATCTGTTCACCAGGTTCAAAATTCTTGTTAGATTTTGCTGACATATTAGAGTTTAAAGTTTTTACTGTGGGGATTTTGTATTGCTCTCAATAGCCCCCACAAAAAACAGCAATAATAACAAAAACAAAAAAAAAAATAAAAATTAATTGTTTTTTAAAAAAATGAAATAATTGCTGTATAAAATCAGGTGAATTATATAAGAACAAATCCCTCTGTAAAAAAATTCAGAATATTAACTGGAATATAACTGTAAAGTTTGGTTTATGTAAATCTTACTGAAGATGAGAAAAAAAGTCATTTGGAATGTATGCAGTGTAATTAAAATGTACATAGATAAAATGCAATAATAAAATCAACCAAATGATATATGAACAAACCCCTCTATAAAATCCTTCTGAAAATAGATAATAATAGAACTGTAAGTTTTGGTATAAGTACTACTGAAGTTGAGAAAATAAAAACTCAAAAAAAAAAAAAAACTTTTAAAGATATGTCTTGTAAATTAAATCTAAAGACGCAAATAGATAAAGTGCAAGAATAAAATCAGCTGAATGATATAAACAAATCCATCAGTAAAAACTTTCAGAATATAGATTGAAAAAAAAAAAAAAAAGTTAAGTTTGGTTTAAGAAAGTACAAATAAAATTTAGGAAAAAATAACAGAAATTATTTTGAAATAAACAGCCTTTGAATATATGTGTTGTTACTGAATTCTACAGATACAGTGCTATAAAATAAAAACTGAAAAGTCTGTTTTGCATGTTTTCCTTTAAACTAGTCTGGGAAAAAAAAGTTAAAGAAGAGCTAAAAACTAATGAAAAACCAAAGAGGCCAAAAAAAAAAAAAACTATAAACATATAGACATAATAGACACACAAAAAGTTTTGCAATAATCGCCTCATGACAGTGAGTCTGCATTTGTGCAGGTAATGTGACTTAAGTTAGACGATTAGAAATACTGCAGCGCCCCCTACAGATCCAAATATACACCTATATATATTTAACAGGAAGCTCTCTGATAAATAAAGCAAAGGAACCAAGTAATCAGTTTCGCAATGTGCTGCTGAGTATCTGTCCGATTCTTGATTGGGGTTAAAATCTGAACGTCCCCAGACAGAAGTCAAGACTCGGCGGCGCTTGCCAAATCATTAAAGCATTGATGAATGTAATGGGCCAGTCCTAATCTCAAATGCTATCAATGAGGCCATTATATCCAGTGCCATTGTGCATGTTTTAGCAGGCAGATAAAAGCACAAATTACAGCAAATTATGGATTTCAAAAAGAGACGGAAATCCCAAACTTGTAACGCAATTGTACTTTTGTAAAGCTTTTGTCCGATGCGAAAAGAAAAGGAAAAAAATTACATCTTTCCTGTCTGCTTTCTGTCCAAACCACAAGTCAAAGTCTCTCGTGTGTGGAGCCCAAATGAGCCTGTTGTTTTTGGGATAGGTTTTGTAGAGTTTCCCTTTTTTATTTAAAATATACATTAAAATCTGTCAGGTGTGTTAAAGACCAGTGAGGTAAGAACATTTATATTCTACTAGTTTTGGAGAGGAAAAGAAAGACAATCAAGTTTGCATTTGAAGTAAAGGCTCCATGAGGCCCTTGGGATCTTGATCATGTTTTTGTATTATCTTAAAACAATCCCATAATTCTCTGTCAGAGCCTTAGTCATAATCACAGTGAAATTTAGCTTTTTATTTATTATATTTCTGATTTTACTGGGTGCAGGCAGGGCCTCAGGCGAGATTATGAAAATGGGCCTCGTCACTGTAAAAACATAAAATAACTTAAAATAAATAAACAGAACCAGTGCTTCAAGTTAAGTGTTATCTTTCTTTTCTATGAGAAAGCACTGAACATAAAAATAACCACACTATATAATATTATATAATCTGTTGTTCGGCCTTAATATTTAAAATGTTAACCGTTTTTTTTTTTTTTTTTTGCTGTTTTACTCAAAAAAAAAAAAAAAAAAAAACAGGTAGTGAAAAATAAATAAATAAATTAAGCTGCCAAATACAAAATCATAATAATGAAATTTAAACTTAAACATAAAAACAAAAATAAAAAAATAAAATAAAAACCCAAATGAAATACAATCGCAATTGTACAGATTTAATTTAATAATTATGAGATAAAAGTCAAATTCACAATTACAAAAAAAAAAATAAAGCTGCCAAATAATTTTTAATATAAAAATAGCACAGTGTCATATGAGGCACACAAACTGCAATGAAATATCACAGTCACAATTGGGAGAAATCAAATCACAAAAAAAAATATAATAAAAGTAACGAAAAACAAAAAAGAAAGTCACAGTTATGAAAAATTCACAATAAAAGAAATGACATTTTTTTTTTTTTTTTTATGAGAAATAGTTAGCACAGAGACAATATGAGAAATATAAAATGAATTCACAAACAAGAAGCCTGAAATGTTTTTAAGTCTTTTTTTTTACTGAATGGTAATTTATGCTATGAATTCACAAACAAGAAGCCTGAAATGTTTTTAAGTCTTTTTTTTTACTGAATGGTAATTTATGCTTCAGTCATTTTTGAGGAATTAATTTTTACCAAAAGTATTTGCATCATATTATTTCTACCATCTTATTTCTTGTACTGTAACTGTATTTATTTTTATTTTTTTGTAATTTCAGCTTCATATATCACAATTACAACTTCATAATTTGTAATTGTGACTTTATTTCCCTTAATTGCAGCTTTATTTTATTTTATTTTTTTCTAACCTTGACCTCAAATATCATCCTAGCCCTTTTAACCTTGTCATTGCCAGCTAAATCAAATAAGTGCAGCTAAACTGAATCTAATCTGATCGTTTCAAAATGCGAGATGGATTTTGAAAGCACATATGGAAAGCATATGGAGTAACTTAAGGGATGCTGGTTGGACTTCTTTAGAGTAGATGCACACGGTTGGATAAATCCAGTTCCTGGGTGTAGAAGAATTTGCCAGCGACTGGTTCATGACTGAGCATGTGGAATATGGCAGATGACAGGAAACTCATATATTTCTATTATCTTTGTAGAGTTGCATGACCCCATCATTTCTTTCCCATTACACAGAGTCAGTAAAGTCAGTAAAGCCTCCATATGCCAGCCAAACTTCACACAAGGTAGAATTAATCCAGATGTCCAGATATTTCCTCCAATAAAAACAGCACAATCTACTCTAAGGCTTGGTGTACCGTTACAGGCTGGTGTGAGAAGTTTTTAACAGTCCTAGGTAAGCCTGCGGCATTTCTGTTGGCACGCTAAGCGAGACTCAAAACTCACTGAAGGCACTGAAACCAAAATGATGTTCCAAATGAAAAATGTCATTGTGCTCAAACTATTTCTTACTTTTTTGGGGAAGAGGTGTTCGAGGAATATAATGTAGGTCGGTCATTTTATGCAACAATGGCAACACAGATTACTAGCATATTTCAGTCTTGTGTTTTGTTTTGTTTTGTTTAATATTTGTCTGTACAATGAAAGTCAATGGGGTCCAGTGTTTTGCTGTTTTGGATCAGTTCACTATCATGATTTGTAACTTACTTTCTCATGTACAAAACAAAAAATACATGAAAAATAGCGTTCTTTCATAATGTTGTTTCATTCATAACGTTCTTTTGTAACATTCTTTTCTTGTGTGGAAAATGAAATAATATATTTAAAAAAATCGCAGTTTTGTTTTGTTTTTCCCGTACAATGAAAGTCCAATGTTTTCTGTTATTTTGGACCAAAAATATATATGTTTAAAATAATAAATGTATTAAGTTCTGTTTCATTTTGTTTTTGTTGATACAACAAAAATCAGTGGAGTCCAGTGTTGTTTTGGTCCAGGCAGCTCACTAACATGTTTTGTAATATTTATTCTTATGCAGATGAGATGACTTGTTTTGGTTTGTTTTGCTTTGCTTTTTGTCTTGTCGTCTTGTTTTTTGTTTTGTTTTGTTTTGTTTTGTTTTGTTTTGTTTTGTTTTGTTTTGTTTTGTTTTGGTTTGGTTTTGGTTTTGCCCAGTGAGTCCAGTGTTGTTTTGGACCACTAGCATGTTTAATAAAATAACATTCTCATGCTGAAAACAAAGGATTTGTTTGTTTGTTTGTTTGTTTGTTTGTTTGTTTGTACAGTGAAATCTGTCCAGTGTTTTGTTGTCTTGGTCCAGCTCACTAACATGTTTTGTAATATTTGTTCTCATGCAGATGAGATGTTTTGTTTTGCTTTTTGTTTTGTTTTGCTTCTTGTCTTGTCTTGTTTGTTTTTTTGTTTTTGTTTTTTGAGTCCAGTGTTGTTTTGGACCACTAGCATGTTTAATAAAATAACATTCGTATCCTGAAAACATATTAAGATGTTTTGTTTAGGTTTTTTTTTTTTCTTCTTTTTTTTCTGTACAGTGAAACCAGCTCAGTAGCATCGTTTATAACTTTCTCAGTTATCTCAGTTGTTTTGTTTTTGTCCTGATTATTTATTTATTTATTTATTTATTTATTTATTCTGTACAAAGAAAGTCAAAGGGGCCTAATGTTTTGTTGTTTTGTGTGTTTCACAATCATTTTTGGATAAACTATCCCTTTAAGTTAAAGGGAAAAGGCTACTTTGCCATTCAGTAAAGAGTTATGTCCTGTTATAGGAAAGCATTTCTGCCATTTCCATGAATCCATCTGTCACAGCCCACCAAACTTGATGGGCTGCCACATGTTTGCTGGCTACTGAGAATGTGGCCCTCTCTGACAGCTGTGTACTATGATAAACAGTGTCTGTCAGTGGTGTAAACAGTGAAGATTTTCTTAATATGTGGCGCTTTTGCATTTGGAAACTGTACCATCTGGTGCTGTTACCCGATTTTGAAAGTTAGTTTTGATGGAGTGTATTTTGTGAATGCAGAGAGTTGCAGTACAGAATAATAATAGCGGCATCAGACTGTCAACATGAAGCATACTGCTGACCTTTTATGATTGATTGATTGATTGATTGATTGATTGATTGAGCCAAATTTTATTTGCATTTGTGAGTATTTGAGAAACAGGAGAGAACAACTGCACCTGTAATCTGAAGTTGCTTGTATTCAGTGTATTTGTTTCAGAGTGTGTGGTTTAGTGCATGGTAGACACACATGCATTTGTTATCAACAGAAATGTTGACATATCATGATGACTTTATATTCAAGGCAATGTTCTTCAGAAATTCCCAGAGGAGTGCTGTCAGAAGATGAATGAGTCATTTGGCAAACTAATGTAAACAGTGTTATGAACTCATGGTGTCTGGCTGCTGCATTCCAGTACATAATGTGTATGTATGTATGTATGTATTTATTTATGGATTGCAAAGAACTTTTGTATATGGATATGGACAAACAGTCAGCATATCAGAATGATTTCTGAAGGATCATGTGACAATGAAGACTGGAGTAGTGATGTTGAAAATTCAGCTTTGAATCACAGGAATAAATGTACATTTTAAAATATATTCAAATAGAA
Source organism: Cyprinus carpio (assembly GCF_018340385.1). NCBI lineage: Eukaryota > Metazoa > Chordata > Actinopteri > Cypriniformes > Cyprinidae > Cyprinus > Cyprinus carpio. Next base: position 20,064,898 of record NC_056593.1, on the reverse strand, counting down.
AACTATTTTAAATTGTAATAATATTTCACAACAAATATATGCAGCCTTGATCAGCATAAGAGACTTTTAAAATGTATTAGAATTATGTGTTAGTTTAAGTACAGCATAATTCAGTATTTTAATCATTATCATAGTATTATTTATTGTTATTAAATTATTTTAATGTAATTTAAATATACTTGTTTCCAGGACTCCTCTCTTTAGCAGACCCTAAAATTGGGTTTAACGAATAAAAAATAGTGTAAACTTCACATATGAACTACTTTTAATTGATAGATTTTATTTGTTTGATTGGTATGTGTGTGTGTGTGTGTGTGTGTGTGTGTGTGTGTGTGTGTGTGTGTGTGTGTGTGTGTGTGTGTGTGTGCGTGCGTGTGTGTGTGTGTGTGTGTTGCATTGTTTTGTTTTTTTTTGCCTGAGTTTGTGACCAAAATAAGGCTTACATTTTTCTCATTGCAAATAAATAAAATTTTAAGTTTTTGACACTTAAGAAAATTTTACACTTTGCTATATTTTCACAGTCACCAAAAAATCAAGTGTTGATTTTTTGAACACAGTAAATAAAGATCCAGTTGTTAAATTATGTTTCCACTAATACTGTTACTTCTTGTTTTAAAGAATTTTGCTACGGTTTGTCCAATATAAGGTTTTAACTCTATCATATGCAAGTAATTAAAGAAAAGAAAAGTGACAAATTTACTTCATGCCACCCTTTTTTTTTATGGCCTAGATCCTGTGTACATATTATTGTTGCCGTGACAGCAATAATTCATCAACAGTACATATCCAGATGTGTTATGTAGTCAGGAGGGATTTTCTGCATTTTAAGTAGACATTTCTGGTGATTATATTGTTGTAATGCTCTACAGTCTCATTAAAGAATGCTAGTATGAATGCTTGATTCAACCTCCACCACTTAATCCTCACACCCCATGAGGTTTGGGACTTTTCTTCATTTGCATAATTCCTTTAGTGGATAAGGTGCTAAAGTAATGCAGACAGACAGCATGAGCAAATAAACAATACTAGGGCACAATTCCTCCCTAAATTCCAGTGCCTCAGGATGTGGCGAGAGCTTCACACTGTCATCTCTGTAATTATATCATACAGTAGATGCACTCAGAGTCTCTGGCCTCAGTTGGAGCAGTGATCAGCTCACGTCCAGCTATTGTCAGGCCGCTTGGGCTGAGGCACATGAAATCCGGACGGTCTCGGTGAGTAAGAAGTGCTGATTGAAAACTGTAAGCTCCGTTGGGGAAAGGCCACTGTGGGGACAGCTCAAAGACAGAGCGATGAGTGAGATGCCTGAAATAAATAAGTAAAAACAAAAGAATAAAAGACAGAGAAGAGTGACACAGGGGCAATGGCTTCCCTTTTCATGGCAGACATCAAACGGACTAATGCTGAGGAGATCTATTGTGTGTTCAACACAGCAGAAATGAGAGCGAGAGAGAGGAGGAGGAGGATTAAAGAATATTCTAGACAAGGGGAAAATAAAATAACTTAATAAAAATGTTGCATTTCTGAGACTTTCACAAAACTAGTTAAGTCCTTAAATAGGTTTAAGGGTAAGGCTTCTTTAAAAATTAAATTCTTCTTATAAAAAATAAACCTTTGTAATAAATATAAATATGTAATAATAAATATAACCTTGTAACCTGTATATAATATATATATATATATATATATTGTCTCTGACAGTTTCAAGGTTGTCCTTTAAAACAGTGCATATTATACAGATTTCCCAGCATTAATTTCTCCAGGCATTCTCAAAGCATGATAAATTACAAAATATTACTCTATAGAATTTCTTGACAAACCTGAAATGCAAGCAACAGACTTTTATTAAAACAGCCCTGAAAGTAACCTCACCACCCAGGATCAGTGACACAGTTCTGCTTATAAATTCCAGAAAGTTAATGTGGCATCCTCTGTTATGATTGGGTCCTAAAAGTTCGGATTTGAAATCCAAATCAGATTTGTGTGCAGTATCAACAAAGCCTTGGATATTGTTTATATATATAACTACGACAGAATATTAATTTTAGCAAACTTAAAATGTTACCCATAACTCAACCCTTTTTCCTAGTAAGGGACTTGCATTTAGTGTTATTTACTCTACTAGGACACCTGTGTGAACTTGAGACTTTGTTTGACCTTACTTAAGTAAATTTATATTTATCAACTCAATACTTTGGGAATATGCTCAGTTCAAATTTTGGATGGAGCTCTGGATGACTTTGGAACATGTGAAAGGCTTATTGGATCTTACTGAGGTTGAGATACTCCCTTATACTTATGATGTACTGTAATATCCTTTTAGGAGAAAATAATACAGAACATTCCTTTTTACAAACTGCGTTTTGTAGTCTACGGCCAAAATATGTCACTGCTGTAATTTCACTGAAAATTACTGAAGCTCAAATATCACGAAATTAAAGAAACTGCAGAATTATGTTCAATTTTGAACCTGTGAGAAATGGCCCACTGGGTCTTCCCACATTACAGACAGGAAATGGAAAACTGTGAGAAAATGCCTCAGTTCAGATATACTGTCAGTGTCCACTGGCTCTATTTACTATCTCTGGGAGGTCGAGAATTTGGGGGAGGCCGAGAAGATCAGTGGAGTTAGAGGATAAACAGTCCAGTGAGATGACTGGTATTTTTCTGTGTCTTGGCTCTTCTTCTAGATATCCATCTTTAGAAAAACACTCCACAATATTTAAGAGCTGTCTGACATCTATCCAAAAACTAACAGCGGACTGGAAAGTTTGTGTACTGGGGTGGAAGGTCCCATGTCAAGGGTTTCCTAGGAACTTTTAGTGTAGACGCTAACATGCAGTTGTCTCTAGATGGGCCGTTGTGTGCATGTGTTCATGAAGTTCCTGTTCCTTGAGGCAGAATTCAGCTCAAAGTTGTTCCAAAATATCTATGTAAATAGGTTTGGTGTTCAGACTTGGAGTATCCGGTACAGATGTGTTTAATTAGGGTTGAAACTAAACTGTGCAGGGAGGTGGCCCTCCAGGAACAGGACTGACTCATGGCAGGGGTGCCACACTTAACATTTTAAAAAAACACCACAACTTTAACCCTGTCAACTACAATCTCGAAAGAACTTTCCTGAACTATACATCTGTGTATTGTGTTCATTTAATCCAAGAGCAATCCCAAACATGTTCATGGGATTTCACAAAAGCAAACTACTACCTGACAGTATGTGGCAACACATCACTAACATTTGGTCCACATTTGGGGCAGGACTGAATCCAAGAGCAATCCCAAACACCCAAACCTGGAAACAGACCAACACATGTATTGTGTTCATTTAATCCAAGAGCAATCCCAAACATGTGTACCAAGCAAGAGTTTTGCTGAACTAGTTTTATCACCTAGACCCTTAGTTCCCAACCTTGATCCTGGAGGCCCCCCAATACTGCACATTTTGCATCTCTCCTTTCTCTGACGCACCCATTTCAGGTCTTGAAGTCTCTACTAATGAGCTGATGATCTGAATCATGTCTGTTTGATTAAGGAGACATGGAAAACCGGCAGTGTTGGGGGGCCTCCAGGAACAAGGTTGGGAACCACTGACCTAGACTAGGGGTGTCAAACACAGCCATGGCCCTATAGAGTCTACTAACTCAACTTTAATTAAACACACCTGAACCTGAGTCAAGGTATCTAATACTAATCAATAAAGGCACATGTTGGAGCAGGTTGGAGCTGAACTCCACAGGACTGTGGCCCTCAAGGAGCTAAGTTTGACATCCCTGATCTAGACTAGTGGTTTCCAACCACATTCCTGGAGGCCCCTAACAGTGCACATTGTACATATCTCCTTAATCAAATACACCTGATTTAGGTTATCAGTTCATTAGTGGTTGGGAACTAGTAATCTAGACATCACTGTGGCTCTGGTCCATGGGATTTTACAGCAACTACTACCTGACAGTGGCACCAATCACTAGCATGTCACTAGCCCCGATTTTCACTCACCAACAATTCAGCACATGACCATGATAATCCTCAGTCTTGCAAAATTTGGATGGGGCATTAATTCTAGCTTAACCATGTCAAACGTGTATCTCATGAGAATTTTAAATGTATCTTATGAAAATTTCCATTTAGACAGCCATTCATCTCTGGTCCACTAGATGCCACAGCAAAATGTTACCTGACAGGCAATGCGCCATTATGTCACTAATATGTGGACTGACTGCAAAACCTTAGGGTAGCATTTGGGGCAGATCCGTGGTCATCCCCATTTTGCATAAAGTCTCCCGAGATTTGCATGTATCATTCATGCATTTTCTTCATTGAGTTTGAGAACAACCCCAAGCCTGACTCAACACTAACCTGTCAAATGTCCATCTTGTGAGAGTTTTTCTTTCTGAACAAGGTCTACAATCAATTCATCAATGCAGCTGTAGTCCATGGGATTCACACCAACTGCAAAGGATTGGCGTCTGGGCCATGTTCCACCCCCAGAACCAGAACACTTCTGGACACTGGAGAACAAGGGATCTTTTTGTGTGAAGTGTCCACAGTATAACCATCCATTAAAACTGCTCTATACTGTTGGGGAAATTTGCAGACCCAACAAAACATGATGTGATGTGCCTTGAGATTGGGAAAATCCACAATAGTGGACATCATCAGCAAATTTATCTTGCACTCTGTTCCTTTTGCTCTATTATAAAGTTGAAGGATACAGTCGAGACAAGCTTTTGGAAAGTGGTGGACCAAAAGATTGATTGGGCTGGTCTGCTCAGTGTAAAGTCCACCCTTTTTATCCAAGCCATTCTCTAAACACACGTTACCCTTCTTGGCAGATGACAAGTAGATGAATCCAGGTCTTCCAAGTGTTTATGCATGCCGTAGACTTTGGAAGGTTTTGTTCAACACAAAGTTTGGCAAAAGCAGTCTCGCTTGTCAAACTTTCTAATCCCTGATTGCCAAGTTAGAAGACACTCGATGGATTACTTTTTTTTTTTTTTTTTTATTGCAGGAGTCCACTGATGACAAATAGTTTGTTTTCCTCAATCTAGCATTCACTCACAATGGGGGTTGCATATTTGTAAAGTGCATGAAAAAGATACAAAAGTGCATGATTTAATGGGATTCATTAGAGGCCAGTCTGACAGCGGCCATCGTGAAAAAGCTTCCCACGCACACAAGCAGAGCTCTGTGCAAATATGTTGCACAGAAAACAAATTAACTGCAAGCAGTCACATCTGGCTTATAAAATGAATCAAAGAGTGGATAAACAATGTGCCATTGAGAAGGAAGAGTTCTGGAGGACACTGAAATTGAAATGCAATGGAAAAAATTAAGTCTAGGTTGACTTATGTGAGAAGTGGTTTAGTTTACATGTGATTTGACTGAGACCAGTGTTAATATAATAATGGTATTATACAATTAAAGGATAGTTCATAATTAATGGAGAGTGGCTGATTTGTCAGTATGATGTTTTAGCCAAACTAAAATACACAGTATCAACTATAACACAAAACACCTGCACGCAACTGCAAACACCAGTTGAGGCAACTCTTAAAGGGATAGTTCATACAAAAATAACTTTTTTTTTTTTTCCATATACGAGGAAAGTCAGCAGAAAGCTATTTCCTTTACACGTATTGACAAAAACAGTGGAAATATTCTTCAAAATACAGTATTTGAAGAAGAAAGAAGAAATAAAAGCGTACAGATTTGGAACCCACATAGCAAACGGACTTGGCCCAAATGTGGCCTCAAGCTGGCACTGCTGGCCTCCTGTCGGCAATGGCATGTACCCTTTCAGCCAGAGCTGGGCCATGTGTGGGCAATGACGGCAGGGCGGTGATCCGGCAAACAATATGAGGGCCGATTGTTGGTGGGAGGAGTGTGGCCCCAGATCAGTCAGGTGATATGTGGCCCAAATCAGGCTATGATCTGGCAGCATATTATGTGACCCATGATAAACAAGATGCATGATAATGGTTAAATGATCACATACATTTTTAACGAAGTGTAGTATTGTTAATATGTAGTCTTTGAAATGGCAAGTCAAAACAGAATGAAACATTATCATCTCAAAATTAAGCAAATTAGTCAAGTGCATTAAACTGCACTTAATTAAAATTTGTATTAAATTTTATATTATTACTCTTGGTACAAATAATCTTAGAATCCTTACATGAAGAGAGAGAGAGAGAGAGAGAGAGAGAGAGAGAGAGAGAGAGAGAGAGATCATTTAACCATCATGTAATAATTATTTGGTTTACCATGAGGCACATCATTATTATTAGTATGCTGTCATGCACCAAGCATTAAATAAAATGATCATGAACGTATTTTATTTTTTTATTTAAATCCTCTGTATCCATGTGATGCTTGGTGTGAGGAACAGAACCAGATCCAAATTCAAACCGCATTCGTCGGCGATATGTATCTCCTTCCTCTGTAACTATAGTAACAATTTAAAAATGTGCCTTAATAAGTTTTACAACAAGTTTTACGGCAGCGATATCAAACGCTCATTGGCTCTCGCCGGTTTCGTCATAGATTGCGACATGCCGTGTTTCCGGTGATGCGTGTTTTGAAAGAGAAACGCGCGCGCCTTAATAGAGTGGATCGGGATAGTATTTTCAGCGTTTAACAATTTAGATTATTCCCTGCTCCTCGCACTACTATTATATTCTGCCAGAGAGGACTGCAACTGCAATGTATCGTCACTTGGACTACTGTGGGTACTGCTCTTTGACACACCTGTAATAAATTATTATGATTAAGTTACATGTGTCTATCTGTTACGTTTCTCTTATAGAATGCATTCTTTATATACTCACTCTTTATTGGTTGATTTGTTCTTTAAAAAAATAAATAGAAAAAAATCAATGCAAAAGGTTTTTTTTTTTTTTTATTTATTTATTTTTTTATTTCCACAGTTACATGATGTGTGAGTTTTAAGTCTGATTTTCTATTCAGTTTAATGTACTTTATTGGCATAGTTTGTGTGTACATTAATGTACAGATGTGGGCCGGATCTGGGCCAACACTATGGTGCTGTCTGGTTTACCAAAGCATGTCACAAAATGTATAATTGTGATTATAGTAATATACAAGGCAATAATCTGAAATATTAAGATTCTGTGTTCCCAGACAGCAATATAGTGTTGGTCCAGATCCAGCCCACATCTGGCCCGCATGAAATCCAACAAACTGCTTGCTGTCTGGGTTGGGTCTGGGCTATGTAAGGCTCAGGTGTGGCTCAGATTTGGAGATTCTGGTTTTACTTAAGGCTGATAATTGGCACCAATAATAAAACCTGTTTTGGCCCAGTTCAGGGACAGTTCAGGGTGATTAACTGGCTGAGATTCGGCCTAGGCCTGGGACGGTTACCGCATTACCGCAATACCGCGGTCACGTGACGCCTACCGCGGGTCTAAACCTGTAACCGTCATCACCGCACAAAAAAAAAAAAAAAAAAAAAACATTGGCCTGCACATCTGAATGCCTTCAGCAGAAGTCAAATGAGCCATTTTAATCTAGATTAATTCCAAGATTACAGTGAGATTAATCTAGATTAAAAAATGTATCTATGCACCTATAATAGGCTAATAGCATTCCATTTGTATTGACTATTAGGCCTAGAGTACCTGTGTAATGTCTTGTAGCCTATATATAGAATTTCATTTCATTTTACTAAAGCATAAAATACAGACGGATGACTCATGAGAAAGCCAAAAAAGCAGGACCTCAGTTTTTAATTGCACGTGCTTATTCTGCTTAACACAATTCTCTCACGTGGTTTGCGCAGCCGACAATTGCGCATTTAAGCTACTATTCCATCGAAACATGGCATTTATATGTATAATATATAAATATGTAGACATATAGGCTGAATTAATATAAATATTTAAAAATCTATAATATATATAAATATTATTTTTATATTATATATTTTTTACATATTTATATTAACTTAGCCTATATCTCGTGTGCGCTTTGGTCTCAGTGTGGTTCAAGGCTATAATTTAACGAATGCTATTTAATTTAACAAAGTGTCGCTGCTCACAATACCGTCATTGTTTTTTTTTAACTTATAAATATTATTTATATTTATCTTATTTATAAATATTATTTATATTTATCTTATTTATAAGTAAAAAACAACCACAATATTGTGAGCAGTGACACTTTGTTAAATTATAGCCTTGAACCACACTGAGACCAAAGCGCACACGAGATATAGGCTAAATAAATATAAATATGTAAAAATATATAATATAAATAATATTTATATATATTATAGATTTTTAAATATTTATATATTAATTTAGCCTTTTATGTCTACATATTTATATTACTCTATATGCCTTCGTTAAATAGCCTTCATTAACCACTGAGACAAAAAAAACGCACACGTAATATCTATATAAATATTAATATAGCTAAACATGTACAAATATGTAATATAAAATATAAATCATATTAAATATAATTCATATATTATATAAGTAATAAAAAACCGAATCTGGCTGACTGACTTGGGGTAAAAAAAGAAAAAACATCTACTCCGACCCCCAAGAGAATTCGTGTAGACACAGAGATCAGAAGGTATTTGCAGGAGGAAGCCCTGGATTCCCACGCAGACCCTCTTGTCTGATGGCGGGACAATAGTGTACGATTCCCTCTGCTTTCCAAAGTAGCCCCGAAAATATATGACCATTTGCGCTACAAGCATTCCCTCAGAACGTGTGTTCAGTGGTGCAGGTAACGTCGTTACGTCTTTCAGGGCCGTCCCTTAAACCTGACAAGTGAACATGCTAGTTTTTCTAGCAAAAAATATGAAGGCTTGGGATGTAAACCATGCGCCTTTCGTTTTGCCAGCACTTTTTTTCAAATAATTTTCTGTTCTAAATGTTCTTATTCTAAATGTGAAATAATAAATGTTAAATAAACGTGTTCCTTATGCTCAATTGCTTAGCCTCTGTGTGCGCAAAAGTCGTTATAGTTTAAGTGATTGTTTGATGACGACGACTGTAGCCTAATCTGAAGGTAAAAATATGGAAAATAAACATGCAAATTAATATCTATTACTGATCAATACGATAAATAAAAATGTGTTTGTTTGTCTTTATGATGCTCTATCTCCAGATCTCTGTTGTGAATTGCGATTAGATCTGATATCGCCCCCAAAAAATATGAAGGCTAGGGTAACCTCATCTATTAGTTCGTTTTGCAGAATTTTTATTTCAGACATCATTCCATTTCTGTTCTAAATGTTCATGTTCTAAATGTAAAAAAAAAAAAAAGTGAAATAAACCTGTTCATTATATTCAGTTGCCTCCCGTGTGTGTGCGAAAGTGAAAGTCCATCGATCACGGTGTTGGGGGGGGGTGTTTGCGGGTTGCGGTTTACCGCAATACCGCGGGAATTTATTGCTTTTCAACCGCGTCAACAAAAACACAAAAACACACAATCCCTAATTCGGCCCGGTTATGGCCCATGTGTGGCCCTTGACTGTAATCCAGTTCTGGGCCACTTCAGGGCCGTCATTCTTTGCGGCACTTGGGCCGAGGGAAAAGTGATTGTGTGGCCCGGATCTGGGCCATAACAAACCCTCAAAGTTTTAATTTTTTTTATGTACGAGAACTAAAACTGAATTTTAATTTTTGGGTGATGTTTTCATGTCTTTAAAACATTTGATAAAACTGCTTAGTAAAATAATATTCATTTAGGACAGGGGTCGGCAACCTACGGCACACGTGCCAACAGTGGCACGCAGAGGGATTAGCGCTGGCAAACGAGCAATAGGGAAAACTACATACTGACGTACTGTGACTGCTGCACAGTGTTTCTAGTTGTTGGCACAGTGGTTAACCATAAAAATTAAAAATGGCATGTCATGCCGAAAAGGTTGCGGATTTAGGAACCCCTGATTTAGGAAATTTGTGTCAGAAATATTTTCTTTCCGAAGAAATAGTTTTATAATATTTTTAAATGAACCACTTTTATTAAATATATACCAACTACTAAAAAAAAAAAAAATTCTGTTCTAATGGCTGTTCTAATTTTTAATAAAAAATAAAAATTTTAATAATTTTATTAAATTATATAAATTACATTTTTTTTTTTTTAAGTGCTTTAGCTTTGTTATGAGCAGTTCTTAATATCAAGTATATCAAGTATGACAGGTTAGAGACAATCTGTTTCATCACTCCACACGGTACCTTTTTCTGCACTAAAAGATGCTCTCTGCACATGCCTTACTTTAATCATTTAATTATTTTCCTTACCAATAATTCCTGTTGCTGTCTAATTGTTGATTTCATCTTTCAGTAGATTCTCTGGTGCCATCACAGTATGAGCAAATGTTTCTTATTTTTTGCATGTATTTCACTCTCTTCAGATGAATTGTTGAGGAACTGTGCTGTAGAACTGTAAGGGAACTATTTGATGACTACTTATTACACCCTGGCCTGAAAATCAAACAGTACTCCCTTCCCATAAGCCTTTGCCTATACCCCATCATGCGTCTTATCATCTCATCTCTTCAACACCATATGTGCTTTGTTTGACTCTCCAGACGGCATGAAAAAAAAGCCTCGTCCACCATCTCCAGACCACTCCAGCCTGCCTTTGATGGGATTAGATCCCAAGGTGACGTCATCCAAAAGCTCTGTATGGTAAAAATTAAACCCCTTTTTAAAGTCAGCCCTGACACATGTGCAGTTTGCTCCTCTTCCTACGGAGCGCTAATGCAGGTAAGACGGGGTGAAATTCAAGAATTTAAAACAAGTATAAACAAACAATTGGTTAAGAGCGCAAGATGGGAAGTGCAAAGGGATTGAAGGATAAGTGCTGTGTTTTGATTACCCATGGACAGGGTTAAAAGTCAGCATGAGTGGCACTTTCCATGAATAGTGCACAAAATAGTCTTTTTTTTTCAGTAAAAGGAGGTGCTTTAGAAAATCTGTTACCATAAATATCTAAATACATTTTTAAAACCTGAGTAAGGCTTTGTGATTTTCATTATTTATTTATTTTTCTCAACAAACATTGCTAACTCTATACTTAAAGCCTTTATATATAAAGCATAATTTTAATGCATTCATTATGCCTTGCAATGCATCTTATAAATGCATTGTATGCTCTCATGAATAATTGTTACCAGTTTTAATATGTTATAATGCTTATCTATTCATTGTTACACCTTTAGGAAATATGATGCATTCAAGCACATGACAAACAAACCTTCAAATATTAGAATGCATTTTAACTTTGGTTACAATTATTGAAAAGATATAATGCATTACAATCTACATTATGAATACCTCGTTCAAACCGCACTTTGCTTTGACAGTCAATCACTGATGTTGATGTTTTGAGTCAGTATCGTTAACGTTACAATATTTTAGTGTACTGTATGTATGAGCTATGCTCTGATTTTAAATTGTAATTTTGACAGCTCCTGAAATGGGTCATACCACTGATTTTACCAGAACCAATAGAAAACTCGGTTGATAGAAGTTATTGCATTGACGGTGCAAAAACGATTTAGCCTAAGTGTCTAAAATGCATGCACACAGTTCAGTTTAATGGTAAAGTTTTTGATAATGGTAGAGGGCAGTTAAACTAATTGTACGAAGCTGAACAACACTAAAATAAGAGCCCAATAATTAACAACATCGAAATAAGAGCCCATGCATTTTTACGTGCATATGACTGACAGATAAACCATGATTTATCTGTCAAGCAGATGCACATAACAATGTAGTTTGTTACAATAGGAATAGTGGACTCCAGGCACATTTTCGGTAGAACGGAAAAAGAACATTTTGTTTAACCCGTACCTAGGCTTTGGGAATCCAAAATCGATTCCAATTCTGGAACAGGATACTTAAGGTCAGGAATCAGACACTTGTTATAAAATTAAAATTGGATTCCTCTTGGGTTTAGCTCTCGATACCCATTGGGTTGTAGTTCTTGACTGATAACCTTATTTTTCTGTTAACTATTTATATTTACATTTATATTTTACTTATTGGACTGATATTTTCTTCTGACAATAAGCTTGATAACATGGTTAAGCTGGGCAAATATGCCATGTGGTATCAAGTGAGTTAAAATGAATTAAAATGTCATTGTAATTACACAAATATCAGTTATGAAACATGAATATCCTTTTGTCAAAAGTGTGACATTATTGGATAAATTTTATTATTTACATTATTATTCCATACAGTCAAGACTGCCAAAGGCTAAATTAACCATTTTAAGAGGAGTTATAGACATTTGTTGCATTTAAAATTACCTTTTCATGCTATTTTATTAGTACATAACAAAAAAACAAACAAATGAGATTGGTGTAAATAAAGTAGTTTTAAATGGGATACTAAAGTGTACCAAGTTCAAAGGGATTCATACTGAGAGAGAAAAAGAGAAAATGTATGCGTAGAAGACACGCGCTAATAACTTGCAGATGATGTGGATCGGCCCTCTCTTTGCTTCGCCTCATGCTAACTGTCATTCCCAGGGGGCCAAGGGTCACCTGTCTATCAGCAGCAGAAATATGACCATTTATGTCATCAATTTTCTCATTTGTTCTGACGGCACTCACTCGTTAGCTGTGTGGCGGTGCTGAGCGATGACGTAGTGGTCACTGAGGCCAGGCCACCGAGTTTACCATGCATTAGCTCACTGTTCGCCTTTAATCTTTAATGAAAGGAGCCCGTCAGTTAAGATGAAGACATCAGTTAGCAGAAATTAAAACCTTACAGTGAGCTGCACTTGAGTCGTTTAATATATAAACATATTGACTGCTGTACTTAGACTTACTAAGATGAATTCCTTGTGCAACTGTGAAGAAAATGGCAATAAAAATGATTTTGTGGTATATTGTGCATTTCAGATTTACTCCACTGAGAATGTTATTTCAATGCAATAATGTGCAATATAATAGGATGAAACTCAGGAATCATGTAAAGAAATCAGATTTTGCATGAAGAAAAATAAGCCTATTTAAGGCATTATTATGACAATGAAGACTGTATATATTTTTTTTACATAATTTATAAGATTCATAGAGTTAACAATCTTAAACATTACTTAGCAGATATAATCCAAAGTGACTTTCAGTACATCAGTTGTTGCAATCATATTTCACATTATTCGCTGTCGTTCGGTATTCGAAACTGGAAATGAGATACAGATGGACACTCAAAGCAATTTCCCTCTCTCTTAACGTCTGTCTTTTTCTGCTTCACACACACAGATCTGAGTGCATTACCCTGATTGCAACACTTAATGGAGTCACATTCTTTCCCATGGGTGACCACCATCTCAACAAATCCACATGAGGGCAAAGGTCAGGGTGAATGTCACTTCCATGACTGTCTTAAAAGCTCGGCTGCATCCTAAGAGCGAGCTAATGGATATCTGGAGTTTGTATAGGAGTCTGAGCCAATAAATATGTCACAATGTCATGTCATCTGTCGCTCTTTTGTATTTATTGCAGTGTAATTGCACCTGTGGTTTAACATACAGTGATGAAGGCCAGCAGAAGCACTTTTAGACATTGGCATCACTAGTATTCCCCAGGCCTTTCCTATATTGCTCACACAACTTTCTCAATTCCCTTCTGCTACAAACACAGCTACACAATCCAAAGAAACTAAGAACTAATCACATCTGTCAGGTATGAAGGGTTTGAGAGCTGATTGATTGTGGAGGGGGGGGGGATCTGAAAGACTATCTTAACTGTCCAGCTGTAGCTTGAATTTTGACAGCAAGTCAAATACATTGTAACTAGTTGGCTGAATGATCATACACACTGTATAAAATCAGCTCATCAGTCAACGATCAGCTCGTATACAATACAAAGATACACTTACATGACTAACCCAGTAAATAAAACTTTACATTTTATGAAAATAAGAACTTTTTTTTCCTACTTCTAAATGTAGTTAAGTGAAGTGACCATCATTCATAACTCATTCTCCAAGTCCTCTGACAAAATTATCTGATAACCTTATTTAATCTTTAACCTATTTAGCCTTAACCTGCTGGTAACCTTAACATTGGATACCAATTTCTAACCTCCAAGGTTTGGAAGTCCATCAAATTGTGAAGGCACACATTGTCTCTAGTCTCCCTTGGTATTACTGAAACCTGGAGAGTCACTGAAAGCATCACTATTCTTGAGATCTTTGCCTCAGCTCAAAACAGAGGTATGTTTCCACTTATTTCATCATCTTTGAAATCTGTATCGATCCCATTCCTTATCTTACACTCCAAGTCTTTTGAATTTCATGCTGTAACTACCAGAGATCCCATTGTCAGAATTTCAAGGTAGGGTTAGGCTCCCTCTCCAAATCCTATTGTGGCAGAGCTTGATTCCCAGTTCCTGTAGATCAGAGGTGTTCTATCCTGCTCCTGGATGAGCAATATGGAGTTTAGCTCCAACCTGCCCAAACACATTGGCCTGGAAGTAATTAGTAATCCTGAAGAAACTGATTAGTTGGTTCAGGTGTGTTTATTTCTCTGCAGGGTAGTGGTCCTCCAGGAGCTGGATTGGACACCCCTGCTGTAGTTCAGCTGACGGAGCATCATACTAATAATGCCAAGGTCATGTACTTGTGTCTCAGGGAATGTTTGTCGTGAAAAAGTGTATACCTTGAAATAAGTTGTTTTGGATAAAAAAAGTCTGCCAGTGTATATGTCAGGAGAGCAACTGGGTCTTGTCTTTGTCTAAAATATTATCTGCAGTATTTGTCAAGAAACACCAACTTCTTCGTCTCTCTCTGGCAACCTCCTTGTCTTCCCGCTCGTTCTTAGTCTTTTGGTCAAATTTCAGCCCATGTCATTCTCTTCCACTTTTTCAAAAAATGTCTTTTGATACTCCACCAACTAATCTTCTGAAATGTCTGCAGATACTGCTCCATTTGACCTGATTTTCACCCTCTCATTAGCACTTGATGCCCTTTGACCTTTAGTTTCTAAGCCAAAGATGCTCATTCCTTTTTGTGAAAATACCTTCCTGCAGAGTTCAGTTCAAACCCTGCTCCAACACACCTGTTTGTAATTGTCAAATGTTCCTGAATATCTTAATTAGTTGGTTCAGATGTATTTGATTAGGGTTGAAGCTAAATCTTGCAGGTAGGTTCAGGAGCAGGACTGAGCACCCCTAACATCATACTGCTGTACACTAGGCTTCCTCAAATCTGGTCCTGGTGGGCCACTGCCCTAAAGAGTTTAGCTCAAACCCTAATCAAACTCACCTCCCTGTGATTTTCTAGTGATCCTAAAGACCTTGATTGGCTTGCTCAAGTGTGTTTGAGCAGGGTTTGAGCTAAACTCTCCGGAGCATTGACCCCACGGGGCAAGATTCAAGGAACACTATACTTGACCCTTTGATGTGATGTTTCGTTAGACATCAAATCATAAATTATACTTCTATTCCGGAATCAGTTTTGACTCAAGAATCAAGTCTGAGACTACCTCTGCTAGGATGAATTGTCAGTAGAAGATCAGGCAAGGCAGAAGATCAAAGGATATCTCTTGAAAGAGAAGGAAGGAATTGGGAGTAAGAGGGCAGGTACAGTGTTTCATGGAAAGTTGTTTTCATTCCTTGTCTGTCTGTTCCCATCTCCTCCACTATCCGTACTTATCACTTCCCTATTACTCACACTTTAGGAGTGAAGTGGCTATCATTCACAACTCTTTCTCCAGGACCTTTGACAATATCTGTCGACATGCCACCCACTTTGCTGCTAACCTTATTTGAGACCTTCTCAGATAAGAATATATTAAAACTTATCATAAGGCACAAACCCCCTGCCCCCCTGAACCCAAACACTCCTTTCTGTTATGAGAGATATCCTGTTATCCTCTGCCTTACCTCTCCTCTGCTGACAATACCTCCTTGTCTAGTCCCATCAAACTCCCATCTCACAAAAATCCGATTCATCATGCACAGTCCTCAGTCAGGTCAAGAATCCAAATCCCACCTCCCTTGGTCTCTCTCCGTTGGCTATACAAGTGTTCCTCAAATCGGACCCTGAAGGGCTACTTGCCCTGTGGAGTTTTGCTCAAATCCTGATCAAACTCACCTGCCTGGAAAGTATAGTAGCTCTTTGATTAGCTTACTCGTGTCTCAGATTAGTGCTGAATCTAAACTCTGCAGGTCAGTGTCTCTCTAGGGCCGAATTTGAGGAACCCTAAGCCAAACTCTGGCCACCCACATCAAATTCAAGGCTCTTGAAGGCCCTCTTACCTAAACGATCTTCTTCAATTATATGTTCCATCCCTTCCCATGCAGTCAGAGAGTCACCAATACCTGGTGGTCACTTTTCATCTTCACACTCACTAACTTCTCTGTGGTGGAACCCAAACCTTCATCTGAACATTGCAGGTAAAGGTTACAGCTCAAACAGAAGAGCATGGTGCTAGCAATGCCAATGTCATGGGTTTGATTCCCAGGAGGAAGAAAAAAAAATGATTGTATTGCTGTTGCTTTTTTTTTTTTTCAAGTATTTGCCTGGCTGCTCTACTTGCTATGACTGACTGCATGTATCTGCATCTCCAATGCTGCTAAGGTCTCTTCCTTCACATTTGCCTGCTTAGACAGCTGCAATCAGTCTATCTCCTGTTACATGCAATCATTCATCAAGCTATACGCCACAGTCAGGATGTTAAATCAAACACTTCTGGTCACCTAGTCCTTGTACTCATCTCAAGATGAAGGGTCTGCACTCAAGACACACCTTTTCCAGACCTCATAAGGAGTTGACGTAAATTAAATATCTATCTACAACTGCAATACAAAAGATGTATACATATTGTCTTATTTAGAAAATGATCTAAATATGTGCTCATACAGTAGCATCCCAGCTATACAGTCATTATTTACATATACACATTAAAATTTACCTTCAAAAGTTATTTTGTTAAAGGAGCAAGTTTCTATTTTTTGGTGAATTGAACTGAAATTTGACAAATAGATTGAAAAATGATAAAATCCACTTAACAAATTAAATTAGATTAATGGTCCAACTCTATGTAGTGTCTGGAGAATGGCTAAAAAATGTTAACTAGCACAGCTTCCACAATTTTTATATAACAAAGTTTGGTTTTTAGCAGTAGCCAGCCCCTACAACACAAATGTTTATTATAACCTGTTTAATTTCCTGCTTGCTCTGTTGAGCATGTCTGCGGTGTAATTAAAGTATTTATCAATCAAGCAGACCGCTGCTGCAGTGTGTGTGTGTGTGTGTGTGTGTGTGTGTGTGTGTGTGTGTGTGTGTGTGTGTGTGTGTGTGTGTCAGTGTCTAACCGTCTCACTGTCTCCAGGACGGATTTGCACTGGTCCCATTGGTTTTGTCCACAAAGGAACAGAGTGACAGCTGGCAGGACGCTTGCCAGCTCAGCTGCACACTACGGGACAGAAGTGTTACAATAACTCTCCTCTTACATTGTCTGTTTACACACAATACCCCACTGATCACCATAAACAGGCCTCGGCCTTATTGACTGCGTGTCTTCAAAAGATTAGTCCAACCACAGTATTTCAGTAGGCGGTGATTTTGAAGACCACAAAACTAAATTCCACCATAACTAAAGGTGCTGTAGCGGTTCTGTAGTATAGTGGCAGAATCAGATGGTGTGACCATGGTATTTTCATATACACTATACCAATGTTCGTAACGATTATATTATTCCTATATCATGGTATTTGCATGGAATTACTATGGGACATAGTAAGGTATTGTGGCTCGTGGAATATTTCCAAGAAGTGCTGTGCCAATGTCACAGTTGCTCTCACTGGGCGGCCTTGCCCTCATGGGCATTCATCCAGAATGCCACTGTTGTGTATGTGTATGTTGGCGGTAGTTCTCATCTCTGATTAGAGTACAAAAGCAGCGACAACGAACCTCGAAACATCTTCGATGACAATATGCACTCACTTTGATTCCACATGTGATGTGTGTCCGAATCAAAAGGTCTATTGGCACATATTCCTATAAATTATAGGAAATAGCCACATACACATTTTTTAAAGAAAAACACATTATACAAAATAGACAATAGATGGATATTTGTGTGTACATGTGTGTTATGTACAAATGCAAGGAAATGTGGATAAAAAGTGCAGTCTGTTAAATAAATACTGTTGTGTATTACATGTTTATTGTAAAGTTAACTGTTCATGAGATGGATTGCTTGAGGGTATAAAATGTTCATATGCCTGGCTGTTATGTAGCACCGACTAGACGGCAGCAGTTCAAAGAGGAAGTGGGCTGGATGTGAGGGGTCCAGATTGATTTCTGGTTGAGTGGGGTTGTACCATAGATTTGCTCAGCAGTCCAGACTATCTGCTGCAATCTTCTGAGGTCAGTTTTGGTAGCTGAGCTGAACCAGACAGTCATAGAAATGCAGAGGATGCTATATGTAGAAAAAACTTCTGCAACCAGTATCCCCTGTCCTCATTCGTCAAATTTTTGTCAGAAGGGTTACTTGCTAACAGGTGAATTTTTGAAAACTGATTAAGAATGAAACTCAGCCTAAAATCGAGAGAGAGAGAGAGAGAGAGAGAGAGACCGATTCTGATAAAGAAGTTTCTTAATCTCGGAAAAGCTGCATTTATTTGATTAAAATCACAGTAATATTGTGAAATATTATTACAATTTAAAATGACTGTTTTCTGTTTGAATACATTGCAAACTGTAATTTCTTCCTGTGATCAAAGCTGAATTTTCAGCATCATCACTCCAGTCTTCAGGGTCACATGATCCTGTAGTAATCATTCTAATATGCTGATTTGCTTATTATTATTCAT
This sequence comes from Cyprinus carpio, assembly GCF_018340385.1. Classification (NCBI taxonomy): domain Eukaryota; kingdom Metazoa; phylum Chordata; class Actinopteri; order Cypriniformes; family Cyprinidae; genus Cyprinus; species Cyprinus carpio. Next base: position 20,046,078 of record NC_056593.1, on the reverse strand, counting down.
AAGCAAAACATTATTAATAATTATCATTTGTGCCCAGCATTACAGTTTTTGCTGCAATATATTTTTGTGGAAACCATGATTTTATTTTATTTTTTTCAAGATTCTTTGATTCTTTATCATCTTTTGTAATATTATAATAAAATCACTTTTAATCAGTTTAATGCATCCTTGCTGAATAAAAGTAATATTTATTCATTTTTAATCTTTCTTACCCCAAACTTTTGAATGGTAGTCAATCACTGTTTCCACAAAAATTAGGCGGCAAATTAGGTTGTCCAGACAATGTCCAAACAAGCATGCTAAAAGTATAAAAATATAACGTTATATAATTTGTGATATTCACAGCAGTCTCGGCCCATTAGTTCTTCTTTTCCAGTGCAAGACCGCAAAATAATAGGTCACTGATTCAACGCCCCTCGGCCATTAGCACTGATTCATGCAAGACCGCAAAATAATAGGTCACTGATTCAACCAATCAAAGACAGACTGAAATGATGCTGGTGTCAGTTAAAGCAATGGGTTAGCGGCTCACAGTTATCATGTGTGTGTGTCACCCGACCTGGTGAAGCATCCCAGTGTGAACTTCTCCCCCCACAGCGGAGCACTGGCGCTCCTCCAGCGCCTCACTCACCGAGAGCTCCGACACAGAAGATATTCCAAGTATTTCCGTGAGTGACAGGATTTAATAACATTTAAAAAAAAAGAATGCTTTATTATTAAGGGCCTGCTAACAAAATTTTGGGTCCCTGACAAGAGCAGCAACCCGGGCCAAAGTAGCGGCTCCCTTGGCTTGGTTTTCCTGACAAGATAGAGTAATGAGCTGGTGAATATTCACGAAAGCTCATGGCTCCACTCCAGCTCTGTGTTTCTGCTGCCGGTGGTTTTGATGGCTATGCAAAACAGGCATATACACACACATCTATACTGTAAATACCATTAAGGACAGGTCAGCACTGGTACAGTATTTAAGTAAAATAATCTCCAGGATCCAAAGTTAACTTGAGAAAACTGACTGCATATAAAGCTTTTCAGCCATTATTTATTTTGTCAATCAGATGGGTCAATGATATATGAGTGTCCTAATAGAGAAAAGAAAAAAAGTAGAAAAAAAACAACAACCTGAGCTTACACACATGACACATTAATATCAACAAAAAAGGTTTGTTTATTTTATTTAAAATATTATTAATTATTAGGTTTTTGGAAGTAACCAAAACTAATATGTCCTTGTCATAAAAAAAAGACCTTTTGACCTTGACAGTCATAATAAAAGGTGAATTAAATAATAATATTATTTTATTTAACATGTTATTAATATTATTATTTTATGATTTTTGTCATAATGTCAAAATATGACTTTAAATGTAATTAAAATGGCATATAAAAATATATATAATTAAAAAATGTTAAAAATAATTTAAATTATTTTTTCTAAGGAATAATAATAATAATAATAATAATAATAATAATAATAATTCCAAGCTTTTTTTCTATTATCTTTATTATTTTTCATATTGGGGCAGTTGTTTCACCGTTAAATTTTTTGACTTATAAAAGAAGTGATTTCAAGTCACTGCATGAACTGCATTTTTTTAATGTATTTTCTAAACAAATAGATTTTTTCAAAAGATTAGTCCAAATCCTTACCAAATTATTTCCATGATATGCCACTGAATCCAGTAATAGCAAATAATTGCAATGAACTGCATATATCTGCAGAGAAAAGCAACGAAATAAATTTATTTCAAATACAAAAAAAAAAAAAAAAATGAGTTGCAATATTGACACCGTTTGGTTAGTGTGTCTTTAATTTGAATCGAGGGTTTGATTATTGTTTTTCCAAATCAATTAAAACCATATATGTCTCGGTTCCAAACAGAGTCACTGAAAAGGGATTTTTACACACATTTAGCACTTATGGGATATTATATTTGGACCCTGTTTGCTACATTTAATCAGATTGCATATGATGCCATGTGCTCGAAACATCACTCAATAAGATGCTCGATATAGGAGCTCTTTAGGTGTGTGCTTGTTATGAAACAATTTGGCATGTTACCAAGGTGTCTGAAGTCCGACAGTAAGAGCAAACGCTTGGAATCGTGCTGTTAATTTGCCGTGTAATTCAACGTGAAGTTAGCATTAGCTAACAACAGAAGCATTACCGAGATGTCTAAGAATGTGTGGCGAGCAGCGATCCCAGTCGTAGATAAGGTCCCATCTGTTGCGCTACCTCCAGCGGGCCTGTAACTGGAACCAGACAGGTCCCGTCACTTCAGTGGGTTTCAAGGCCTGGCTTGGATTAGGACCAGCATCAAGCCACGCTAGTTATTATTGTATATTCGAAATTGCTGAAGACGGTCCCTTTCTTCTTCTCTCTAGTTTCCTGGCAGGATTAAATTGTGAGCTTGTTTTTCTCAGGCCACTATCAGTAGATCACTACAGGCGGCCACAGTCCGTCACAGTTCGGCCCTTCCGTCTCGCTCAGGACAAGACGCTGTGACATCTTTTTCATCTTTAACGTTAATTTAATTAGATGTGCCAGCAGTCTAAATGTTGTTTTAGTTCCTCTCGCTTTTCAGGACGATTGGATGTTGTGTTTGGCCGAAGCTAACGGTTGAGCGGGTGCAGGATTACGGGGGACCGAAGGAGCGAACAATGGACCAAATACATAGTCGTTTTGAGCAGAAATCTCGCCAAAGGCCCTGGGAGACGTCATGCTGTTTTCTACCTTTGATTGGTGTGTCACGGTTCTTACTTATGGAGCCTGTAAGGGGACATGGGGATGGAAAAAACATTGAGGTTATAGAATAAATATTAGTTTGTGAGTTTGGTGCCTTTTTCTCTTATTTGCATTCTCTCACTAAAGTATTGTCCCCCAAAAAAGCTTTGCATTCTCTTGCAAAATATTTGCATTCTCTCACTAAAGTATTGTGTTCCCCTCAGAAACTTTGCATTATTTTGCAAAAGTATTGCATTCCCCACAAAACATAGAATTTTTCAGCAAAACATGTCCATTCTTGCAAAATTATTGCGTTCCTGCAAGAAACTTTTTATTTTCTCGCAAAACATTTGCATTCTCTTGCAAAAGTATTGTTCTAAATTTTGCATTTAGAAACCTTTCTAGTAGTAAATTTATTGCTTAGCACTACATGTACAGTAGTAACATTATTGCATTCCCCTGAGAAACGTAGCATTTTCTCACAAAACATTTCTGTTCTCTCTATGAAATATTGCGTTCCTTTCTAGAAACGTTGCATTTCTTGCAAACCATATGCATTTTCTCGCAAAAGAAATACGTCTTCTTCAGAAGCTGTGTTCGCTCACAAAATATTTGCATTCTCACACAGAACATTTGTGTTATTTTGCAAAATTATTGTGTTGCCCTGGGAAACTATGCATTTTCTCGCAAAACATTTGCGCTCCCTTGCATTCCCCCACAATTTAGCATTTTCTCACAAAACATTTGCAGTTTCTTGCAAAATGATTGCATTTCCTCAAGAAACTTGGCATTTCTTGCAAACCATTTACATTCTCTCGCAAAAGAAATACGTTTCCTTGAGAAACTTTGTGTTCTCCCAGAAAACATTTGTGTTATCTTGCAAAATTATTGTGTTGTCCTGGGAAACTATGCATTTTCTCGCAAAACATTTGCACTCCCTTGCATTCCCCCACAATTTAGCATTTTCTCACAAAACATTTGTGTTCTCTTGCAAAATTATTTTTCCACTAAGAAACTTTGCATTTTGTCACAAAACATTTGCATTTTCTGCAAAAGTGTTATGTTTGCTTGAGAAACTTTTTTTTCCCTCACAAAACATTTGGATTCAGTCGCAAAACCTTTGTGTTCCTCTGAGAAATTTGCATTCTATAACAAAACAATTGCATTCTCTCTCAAAACCTTCGTATTCTCTTGCAAAAGTATTAAATTCTACTGAGAAATGTTGCGATAACTAAATATTTGCATTTTGTCACTAAAGTATTGCATTCCCCAGAGAAACGTTGTTGTTTTTTTCCTCCCTACTCAGTTTTTTTTTTTTTTTTACCATCACTTTTTTTTTACCATTCACCATGTCCCTTTATGGCCTCCATACTTATCTGAAAAAAATAAAACAAAGAAATTCAACAATGCACACAACACAAAACCACACATGTCCCACAACATCTCCACACACCCCCTCCAACCCTAGACACAATACTATAACAAAATAACAAAAAACAAAAATATCAGGCAGATTGTGTCCTGCGATAAGTCAAAACCTCAAGTATGCAATACCAAAATAAACACACTGCCAACTGGAGGGCCAATCAGACTCCCTCAAATATACCAAAACAGGAGGCCCGCTGACAAGACACATTAAGCGTGACATGCTGAAAGCGACCGGCAGGCTCTTGTGTCCTAGTGACCTTGCTTTAGGAAAAGATCAAACTGCCGCCACACCATCCCAACCCAACCCAACAGTGCTTCCAGCCCGACGTCAATCTTAACAAACCACCGCTCAATTACGGGTGTCTAATTAATTTGGACAATAGACTAATATTGGCTTGGCATGGGGGCTGGAGCCTTTTGTTTTTAGAGCGAATAGGTTGGTGGTGGAGCGTGAAAAGATCTGAGTTTTATACAAGCTTTCTTGAGATGCAGAAGCTTGGCTGTGTAACTCTCGCTCTGTCGGATCCAAAATTCAGATCTGTACCCAATTAGCTGGTTCATAATCATGGGCCTACAATTCCTGGCCCACGTTATGGACTGAAAGGGAGGAGATTGGGAAGAAAAAACAAGAATAAAGGGACTGCAATTGGAAACAGTCTGGCAAAGTTCAAATTGTCTTAATTGAATCTGCTATGAAAATGACTAGGTGATTTTTTTTATTCAATGAAATGGGTGGCTATTCCGTTTTTGAATGTTGACTTTTAAGGCACATTTATTAGCACTTACATGATGCAAATATCAAGTTAAAGTAATACAAATTAATAGGTTATTATCATCACGAGCGAAACAAACAAAACAAAAAAAATCCGGCTTCTTGACTTTTAAAAGACGACGCTGCCAAAATCAGGGACTCCAGAAACAAAAACGGGAGGACGAGGAGTCACAGGGAATGTGTGCAGCAGAGCGCTGGGAACAGAATTACGTGATTCTGCCTGAAGTGTCCATGTTCGCTTTCACTCCAAGATCACCCTCTATTACCAGCCAACATGAGCGTAATGTGCAGTTTAACAGCCCTAAATGTTAATGCATGTCAGCAAGAATTCATATTAAAACAGTGTTAATGAACTATTGCCAGTCAGAATGTGGAAGATATGATGAAATTGTGAAATACTATGAAAAGATATTAAAATATATATGTACAATATAAAATATATATTTAATAATATATATTTAAATATCATCCATATAATTTCTTATATCTGGCTTATAAATAAACATGAATATACTCCTTAATATTTCTACAATAATATATATAAATATATATATATATATATATATATCAGATATATATATATATATATATATAGTATCATAATATATATATATATATATTATTCTACATCTTTTTTAAATTAGATTAGTAACAGTTAATGTGTAATTAATAAATAAAATAATAAATTAATACATAAAATTAATAAATTGAAATATTAAATAAAAACTAATCTATAGAGCTAGAATATAACATAACATAAAATATAACATTTATGAAATAAAACTTGCTGTTACAGATTATGATAAGAAATAGAAATATTTGAAATAGAATTTAATATATTTTTTTATTTCTGGTTTGATATCTGCATACATAAACTCTATTAATCAGATTGATAATAAGTAACTAAATAAAATTGAAATATGTCACAATAAGATTACATTTAATCTTGAATTAATATCTTAAATTATGCTAGCAAAACACAAAAATGTATAAAAAAAAATGTATTTATAATTTTATGTTTATAAAATTGTTTAGGTTTGGATGGTTTCCTCACACAAGAACCTGACATCACGTTTATTTTTCACTAACCTTAAACTTTTTACAGACCATTTTATAATTGTAAAATTAAAAACACATTGGTTAGATGTTATGTTTGTAAAAGCCAGATATAATTTAATATCTTGCTGTCTCTATTCTCCTTGAAAATGTATTAAGTTTAAATTATATTAATATTTTTTTCTTTTTTTATTAAGTCACTAAACAAAGATGAAATAAAGCACAATTAATTTGAATTAGTATATTAAATTAGAATAGCAAGACGCTTAAGTAACAGCAGATTTTTGTGTTTATTGCTCTCCATGAAATGCTGTGGACACAAATGGTCCTCATTTAGCGTCCCGTGCGTCTTCAGCACAGACTATAAATGAAGGCTCTGTTCAAAGGGGCTGCACTTGACAGACATGAAGCCCTGTCAAAACATGCCTATACACATCTATCTCACACACACACACACACACACACACACACACACACCAATAGCCAATCTGCTATTGCTGTTTTCACTGATCAGGTCTGTGGTGGTATTTAATCAGCAGGAATACTTGTGTTGAATCTCTCCAGAGCTGCGGTTCATCTGGAGGTCATCATTCACTCCATCACATTCATTTCAGTTCATCAGTGATTCCACATGAACACGGTCAAACTGCACATGCAGGACACATGCTGCCCTCTAGTGCTGCGTCTGCATGCTGAACACATATAGATGGACTGCATTGCATTACATTTGAAGCTGTCATGCTTGCTGTGCATTAGATTGCTTTTCCATAAATAAAAAAGAAACAAAAATGCTAAAAGTACAATATGGCAACAGTGTGGAAAGTGATAAAAAAAAGTGTAGTTTGCTGTATTTATTTAACGAAAATAAAATATATTTAAGACTGTGATATATACATATAAATATTTTTATATAATAAATAAAAATTATATTTTGCATACAAAATGTTACATACATTTATATTATACAAAATTTTGCATATTTTAATGACAGTTAAGTTCATATTTAATTGATTTCTTATTTTTATAATGCAGATAAATCTCTTTCCCATTACTGTAATGCAAAAAAAAAAAAAAAAAGTAGTAAAACATTTACATAAATTAACTTCAGTTAATGCTGATTTAAAATTAAATAAAATGTATTATAGTAATGCCAATGGAAAATACCTTTGAGAATAATTGGAATGTCCCACATTTCTTCAGTCCAAAACATTTTATGGTATTATACATTTTCTGAAATGTTGTGTTTAAATATGCAGATGAGGCATTGTCTAATTAAAAATACATTTGAATACATTTCCAGAACATAAATCTGAAATTTGGACAAAGGCAGTTTTAAAATAATTTTGACGAGTTAAAGGTTTTTAGAGAGGAGGGTTTGGATTTTTCTTTTTTATCACTCAATAAATCAGAAAACACTGTCAACAGCCAGTAAAAAAATAAAATAAAATAAATAAAATAAAATAATAAATAAAATAAAATAAAATAAAATAAAATAAAATAAAATAAAATAAAATAAAATAAAATAAAATAATAATTTAGGAAGAAAATGTTATATAAATCAGGCAAAGAAATTATATATTAAGAAACCTCTCTGTATTCTTCAGAATATAGATGAGTAAAATTAGAAAGTTCTAATTGAAATCCACAGATATAAATAGATAGTGTAATCAAATAAAGGATGTTTTCTTTCCACTAGTCTAAAATACAGTAGGTTATGGAAGCAAAATTGACCAGTGTATGAAAAAACACTGTTTTTTATCTGTAGTGTTTTGACTTGCGCACATATTTTTCTTTTTCTTTTGATTTGGCTGTGAAATATGGCCCAGACATGTTTTCTTGCTCTAGTTAGTGTTCTGAAGGCCAGCATGGTTAAAGCAGAAGCAGGTTTGTCTGAAAGTGTGTAAGTGCTGCTCTTTCATTTCATTTCAGCAGCACAGATTCAGACAGAAGAAGGTGAAATCTCTCAGCAGACACACACTGAGTGTATTCTCCAGTCAATGTCACGCTTCAACAGTCTCCAGTCAACAGAATCCAGCTCAAATCCAGCACAGGTGAACCGACCGGCCGTCCACACGCTCCTGACACCATCACACTTCTACAGTTACTGACAGACTATATGAGCAGCTTTTCCTTCAGAGTAGAGTGAGCGCTAGAATTAAAAATACTGCATACACTTAATGTTTTCTTATAGACAGGTGGATTTCTGGTAAGAGTTGTGTCACTTCCTTCTCCTGTTTTGAATTCATGAGCTGTTGTGTGCAGCTCACTGGATCTTCCTCAGGACTGAAAACCTGGTGTTTTCTTCAGATTTTTGGAATTCATTTCCATGCTTTATGATCGCTCAGACACAGGGGGACAGTCTCTAAAAGCTGGACCCCCCAGTTTCTTGGGCTGAAATGCAGACTGATTTGAAGGGAAGTAAAAGATAAGCACTTATGATTTTTATATCATCCAGTGATAATAAAAAATACACACTTGTAGGTAGTATTACAAACAAATGTGTTTGGGGGGGTGGGGGGGCTACTAGTTATAATTAATTTACAATTATAAAGAATTATACATAATACATTCAGTTTAAATATGATATATTAAAATATGCAAATGCACAAAATGTTAAAATGTCTTAAATATAAAAATAAAATGTACACCTCTAGGAAGGACAACTAACCAAAGCGAGGGTTATAATTGACTAAAAGCAGTAGTAATTCTTGCAGACTGAATATGTTTGACTTTTATATGTATGATTTGTATTAACCAATCATTTAAGAAAAATATATATATATATATAATAATATATATATATAGATATATATATCTATATATAGTATATATATACAGGTATATATATATATACAGTATATATTCAAAACAATGTAATATAAATTAGATAAATCAACAGAAACTCTCCCAATATAACACTATATATATATATATCTTTTATATAATATATTATTATTTATTAGTGCATGCAGCATTAATTGCAGTCAATGAAATTAAGTTTCAATTAGAAATTAGAGAGAAAAAAGCTATGCATTAAAAAATATAAAATACACAAATTTTTAAATGTATTATTATTGTAATTATTATGGAAGTTCAATTATTGATTTTTTTTTTTAATGTATCACTAGATTTCACAACATCAAGCATCAAGCAATATATTGCTGAATAAATTAAAATACCTCAAAATGAATAAAACTGTTCACAGATTCTTGCTTTTATGAAACATTATTCCACACATGAAACCTATTCCACACTGTGAAGATTATTTGGGAAACATGAGACACATGTCGTGCTTTAGAAAAACATATTTACAAGCGATACACAACACTCACTTTCACCCTTACAGCTCTGGATATACTCACGCTTGTTGAATTTTGAAAATGAATGTGCTGTAATTGACACATGACATGCTGCCATACACAACTGACCTGCAGCAGAAATCTGAACAGATGCAGAGGATGAGATTGCTAGTAGCGACCGGCATGACAGAACAGAACAGAAAGAAAATAGAATTTGAATTTCTAGAATCTATCATTATTAGGTTTATCTATATCTATAGATATGGTATATATCTATATTGCATATATGTATTATGGTATGTTTATTGCATTTAGAAGCCTAATGCTTCTGCAAGTATTCCATAGCCAGGAGGACAGATGTTTTATCATTTTAACACAGTTTGACATGGGAAATTTTACATTAATCCTTTGCCCAATAATTGATTGTCAGGAAATCAAACAAACAAACAAACAAACAAAATTTTGAAATAAAAAATTATTCTTAATATTATTTTTTTTTTCCCTGAAATAACACTGCTCCAAAATGTATTCAAAATACTTCAATGAAATTGATTAACTGAAATGGTAAATATGGTGCTAAACCCATGACTAAATACTATGAAACATAAAAAATTCGACAAATAGCTTAAATACCGTAGTAATAAAATCCTGTTGTTTTATTGTGAGAATTATTAAATATGATAGATCAACAATAGCATATAGTATGTTAATAAGAAAGGGACTATCTAAGTTTTTCTATCTTATTTTAATATATTAATTAAATATTAATTGTATATTTATTTGTAGATTTATTAAGATGTAGTTTATTTTTATTTAGTAAATTATTTTATAAAAGATGTCATATTTAGTTTAGAAACATTTTCGAGAAGTTTATGCATTTCTAAATATATATAAATGCAGAAATATGTTTTTTATTTATTTTTATAAATAAAATGTATAAAAAAATTATCAATAATTACACACCAGCAACTTCATTTAGGCTAAAGCGAAGTAATATTTAGTGCAGTTGGTTTGTGTGTTTGTTTGTTTATTTTGTGGCTGTATAATCTTGATGTTTGCTAATGCTTAATCCAAAGGAAAAAAAAAAAAAAAACAAATGAAAAGTGCAAAAAATAATAATTCCTTCCTTTTGTTTGTTATCAACATATTCTGATGATTAAGCGCCTACACTGTCCATTTGTTGGATTTCAGGATTTTTTTTTTTTGTATCCTATTTTTGAAAAGTGCCAGACACATGATGCAGAGGAATTCAAAATATCTAGGTCATATCACTGTCACTTTTGTGGCATTTTTGCCCTGGTTAATTTTTAATTTCTGACCCTAGTTTGGACATACAAAGATGATCAAGTTTGATGGCTTAAATATTGTCCCAGATATCCGGTTAATCTTCTTACAGATCGTAAACCTTAGCATTCACAAACGGATGTGACACTGACAATTCCTATATCCAGCCAATTAAGACGAGACATGGCTGGATCGAGAGATAGCGCAAGATAGAGTCGCAGCAGCAGACTCTCAGCTGGCATTGCTCTAGTGACCCGAAGGGATAATCAGAAATTAGGGCACCAAGCCAGGGTATGATTGTGAGCTCTTGCCCTGTAGTGAGTGTAAGCCACCAAGGCAGCTCCTCATGCTATGATTTCACTGACTGTGGCAGTTTGGTTTCTCCTATATTTAAACCAGGATCACTGGATGGGGTCAAGGAGTTCACTCTTGACTTTCAGCGGCCCCTGAAGTGCACGTTGCTATGTTTTCTGAAAGAAATAACATCTACAATAGTCCTCACAGTTAAGAAAACTCAAGTCATGATGGTGTACAGTAGGCTCAAGGCCTTTCAATGAAGTGTAAAAAGCATGTTGTAACAAAAATATTAAGGGGTGCCACCTGGCCATGAACTAAGCCCCAACATTCATTTATTTATTTATTTTTTAATTATGCTTGCAAACTCAGTTGTAAACCATTAAATGATTCTTCTGACTATATAGCAGAGATTGTAGGCTCTATTCTAGCAGATTTTGGTTTCATATTTCTATGATTCTAAGAATGATACAGATAGAATTGCAGTAATCACGCTTGAGGGAATAGATGCGTATTTCAGACAGTCCTCAGAAGACCATCTCATCTGTTTTGTACAGGGTTTAAAATATCATGAAAACTGATACTATAAGAGACTTTTCTCTGGAATCGTGTCGTTTTTTCATATTTTGACATCTAAGATATAGACCCATTTGCCAATGCTGAAAGTAAATAATGAGATCAGGGCAATACTGCAACTTCTTTATTTATTCATTTTATGCATTAATTATATTAATTATATATATATATAAATATATATATATATATAGTATATATATAGTATATATATATATATATATATATATATATAATATAATATAATTAATGCATAAAATGAATAAATAAAGAAGTTGCAGTATATATATATGTTAGTTGACAATTCATAAGTCATCATGAATGTAAAATAATTTCGATTCTGTAAAAATGGATATTTAATCAATTAGATTTATTCAAATAAAATATTATTTGTGAACAACTGTATTGTGATCTTTTTCATCTACAAAATCAAGTGAATGTTTTATTTTTATTATTTATTTATTCTTTTTTATGTAGACAAGGTACAATTATAAATCAATTCAAGTATAATTAAGCTTTATCTTGTTTTTTTATTACTGAGTATAAATATCAAGAAACATAACATTTAAAGCATTAGTGTTAAAATATCTATTTTACATTTAAAGAAGGTCTTAATTAAAACAGCTATTCAAACATTTATCAAATTTGCATTATATGTATTACATTTCTAAGGATTGTGTTAAATAGTTGAATTTATTCTTTAACATTGTTTCCAGAATTAATATATTTTAACATAGCAAAATTATATATATATATATTATATATATATATATATATATATATATATATACACACACATCATCATCAAATAAATAAAACAAATATTACTTAAAATATTAATTTATTTATGGGTTCAGCTCAAAGGTTATTGCCTAATTCACCTAAAGGTGCCGAGAAGACTGAAACAGAGGTGACAGAGCATTTGAGGTAGCTGGTCCCCATCTTTGGAATATCTTACCACAACAGATTAGATCCACACCCACTTTGACCATTTTTAAGCATGAAATTAAAGACTACTGATTCTCTCTTGCTTTCGAATAATATGTACATATGTGGTCTTTTTTGTTTTCGTTCTTTTTCTTAATTGTGTTTTATGGTTATATTGTTTTTTGTTTGCTGGTATTTAGTTTTATTTTTGAATTCTAAAGCACCTTGGACAATGAACATTGTAATTATATGGTGCTATATAAATAAATAAAACAAACAAAACAAAATGTCTTTTGTGAATGTATATATTTTTCTGTATTGTTATGGCTACTATTTGTGTGTAAATTATTTTGTTTTATTCTATTTGCATTTCCAATTTATAAAATTCAATACCCAAAAATAAAAAAAAACTTTAAAAAAAAAAAAAAAAAAAAAAAAACTAAATAAAAAGAGAAATTAGTATTAAAATCGAAAAAATGGAAATACACCTAGAAAACTGTAGCTTAAACTATTAAACGCATGAATATAGGTATATGTCCTGCTTCGTTAAATGTAGCACAGCAAGTTCAAATATTTATTAACGTTTCAAATATTGATCTCAACATTTCACGCGACATGTGCTAACAGCACTCAGATCAAAAGAAAAAGATCACTGTTTCTGGAATACTTGAATATTTCTAAAATCCATGTCAATCTTTCACCCAGAACTTGATGCTTTCTCACAGGTATTTACATGACTTTTTGATTCCACACAACTGCAGCGTCGTCCTTGCTGAATATTTGATTCCATCATCACAGATTAGACCAGAAAGTAGGTCAGATCTCTGAGTGATCCTTCTGCCGTTGATATGAAACGTCAGGGGGAACGGCGCTATTCATTACAGCACGGCCAGAAGACCACTTATTTTCAAATTTAATCATTTTTTATTATAAATTTTATTATAAACACAACAATATGAATGAGAACTTAAAGGGGAGAGAAAAAAAAACTAAATACTGAAGAATAATAAGTATATCTAATTCAAGTTCAATATTTAATTTAAAAAGTGTTTCACTTTGGTGGTTTTTTTAACTAGATTGAGTGCAGGATCTACCGTGGTAAACGCATGTAATCCAGCTCCGGAGCACTGAGCCGATTAAAGCACCTCTGCTAATTGGATTTAATGAATGATTTAACATGGCACAGCCTGATCAAATCTAACTGCCTCTGTCCCGGCCGTTTACTCACGGGTCAGCGCTTTGTAATGGGAAACATCTCGGGAACACGGCCAAAGCTCTTTAACAGCACTAAACTTCTGCTTACTTTGCCTCTCCAAGCTGATCAGATATATCCCGCTTTCATTTTTAGATGTCTTTTCATCTGTATGTTTTCATTGTTGTTCACGTCTTGCTACCAGTTAATTCATGGAGATAAATTCATGGAGTTTATATAACTTTGTTCGAAATTTATTAGTAATGAACAATTAAATTCTACAAACCGAAATTTTGTAGAATTACCACTTATTATTATTTAGCACAATAATAGTAATGCTACTGATGAACTATTTTAGTATCACTGATATATTTTGCATTAGTTTATAATTTTTATATTTTCTGTTTAGTATTTTAGTTTTTTTTATGATTTTTATTAAAGCTGTAGTTATTTAAGTACATCAAATTAAAAGATAAATGAGAAATGTTGCCTTGGCAAATAGCTGAAATGAAATATTAAAATATAAAATTATATAATTATATCCAATATAAAATAAGTTTTTATTATCATTTTTCAAGTTTATTTCAAGTGACAATATTTATGTTTTAATACCATAATATGTTAATAATAATATGGTAATTAACAGTTGTTCAATCTAAATTCAATTAAATAAGTAAATATTTTAATTAAATATATGAAAAAATTTAAGAGTTTTAAATACCTTTTGTGATTAATAATATATTTCTATGAATTTAATGATTAAATATTTTTATTATTATTAAAAAATACAATTAATAAAATTAATTTAAGGTATTATTATTCTTCTTATTAAAATTCATATATACACACACTACCACATTTTATAATTGTATAGTTTATATTCAAAATTATTGTGAAAAAAAATATATATATTTTTTCAGAGTCCAAGTCAAAAGATAAGATGTGATGTCTTTGGCACGAAGATGACGAAGTTTCCTTGAGACTGATTAGTCTGAGAGTCTCAATCATGCAGTCTGACTCTGAGTCTGCATGTGAGAAAAAAAGCAGCTCAATCACCGAGTCAAACGAGACACGTGTCTGACTGTTGATTGTGAGGACTGTTTTTTGGGGGATTGTGAGTAGTGTAGAGCCTCACGACTGCTCTTCACTCTTCACTCTTCAGACCTCAGGTCCTTACACTGGCTTCCAGTTATATTTAGGATTGATTTTAAAGTACTTTTACTCGTTTATAAATCACTCAATGATCTAGGACCAAAATATATTGCGGATATGTTCACTGAATATAAACCTAACAGAGCACTCAGATCATCAGGATCGAGTCAGTTAGAAATACCAAGGGTTCACACAAAACAAGGGGAGTCCGCCTTTAGTTACTATGCCACCCGCAGTTGGAATCAGCTTCCAGAAGAGGATATCAGATGTGCTAAAACATGTTTAGCTGTGCACTCTAGACTCAAAACTCATCTGTTTAGCTGTGCATTTGTTGAATGAGCGCTGTGTGATGTCCGAACTGACTGCACTGTATTTTACGTATTCACTGTGTTTTATGTAAAATCATTTTCTATTTTTATCTGTTTTAAATTCATTTTAAATAACTTAATTTTTAAATCATTTCCAAAGTTATAAAATTGCTTGTTTTATTTTTGTTATTATTTTTCTTCATGATTATTTTACTTTCTTTTATGTAAAGCACTTTGAATTACCATTGTGTACAAAATGTGCTATATAAATAAACTTGCCTTGCCTTCTTTGGATTAAAATTGAAGTATTTTCCTATTAGAAGATTACTATTAATATAAGGGTGATTCAAAGAAAAAAGAAACACACACACAAAAAAAAACACTTGTTTATGATGTTGAGGAGAAGGACAATTGCCAAAAGTGATCATACCTTGATTTTCATCTAGAAGGCAATAAAAACCTCATAGCAGCACACACACACACACAGTTTTACTTAGCTAAATGGGGACATTCCATAGGTGGTAATGGTCTTTATACTGTACAAACTGCATATTCGAAACCTACCCCTTACAGAAAACAATAAAAAAAAAAAAAAAAAAAAACTTTGTTTACTTTAGGTTTTTGGGAGATTTTGTCAGGTTTAGCTCACCTTTGGGTACAAAATTTGTCCCAAAAATATGGTTTTTAAGTAGGTACACACATACACACTCACACACACACAAACACACACACACATACACACACACACTCACACACAATCCAGACCATAGATGCAACCAATTTTTTTTATTAAAACCAGTTAATTAAATTAAAATAATGAAATAACATAATAATTACTAAATAAATTAAACAACATTGGATGTTTTTAAACCTAGCAACTTGAGATCAGTTCTTCCATCATTTAAACAGTTTGATATAGTGATTTTTCATTAATTTCCTCTAGAATTGATTTTCAGGAGAGTGGTTTTCTGGTTCTCAAATCTGATTGGTTGAGAACTGTGAGATATTGTACTGGTATCGCCACAGGAACAGCCTTTCACTGTTCGTATCACTCTGCTTCCAGTATTTCTCACAGTGAGTGTCATGGTGGATGCCCAAATCCACTAAAATTTTTAAATAATACTGTTTTTGTGTCACAGCATGTAGTTTTAAGAGTTTTTTAGGTGAGAATGTACTTGTTTAGACTGGTGCTTCGATATTTTCCGAGACGTAAGCTCCAAGGCGTCAGCGGGCGTTCAGCGCATGAACCCGCCGAGAGCTGCCTCACCTCGGCCAGGTCTTCCGGAATTTGCCGCTAGCTCTGATGTCTCTATAGTGGATAAACAAGAGATATAATTAGTTTTCAATAATTCTAACGGGCAGTCTTTGGTCTCATCAATTTATTATTTGTTCCAGAGCAAATAGTTTCAGCTGAAGGCAAAATCTCATCACGTTATATTTTATGTAATTTTAATGCTGTATATTAGAGCGCTGCCTTTGTACTTTTGACTGAATTGTCTAGCAACTTTTATGATGGCTGTTGCTGTTGTTTATTATTCAAAACATTCTATTTTATATACATAGTAGTATTTATTATTGGGATACAGTGTGTGTGTTCGTGATGGTGATTTTTGTCACATTGTTACACCATTAGATGACAACAAAATACTTTTACTACTCAGCATTTAAGACTTTTATATTGAAAGACACTGAAACGGATGTTATTACTTTTTATAACAGCTTGTAAGGCGCAACCAATAAATGCAGTGAGCAGCGCTGTCATCGGAATCACCCTTAACAGATGAAAGATAGCACAACAAAGATATCGCTTTGATGCGCACGCATCATTCAAACACACCTCACCAGAAACATGGCATGTTGCAATCTGTGACAAATGCAGGCGAGAGCCAATGAGCATTCGATTATCCTGCCGTAAAACCTGTCATTTGAAGCAACGCAACATTTGAATTTGTAAAGAGCGCGTCAGTCAGTGCAGGCTTTGCTGTTTACGGTCACTGGACGGTCTCAGGATAGAGATGAAGAATGCCAAATAAAGGCTTGGATTTGGGTCTGTTCCTTGCAGTCATATGGATTTGGAAGATTTGGATTACAGCGGATGAATATAAAATGTTTTTTCATTTCATAATTATGTTTTGCGTTTTTGGTGTATTTTATAGTTCTATTGTCAGTCACAGCATGTCAGGGAAAACGCCTTGTATGGCAAACAAACTAATCATTACATGACAAGTAAAGGTTAAATGATTGAAGAAATTGTATTTATTTTAAGGTTTAAAAGTGAAGTCTTGTTTAACATTATGTCGGCCTATTCTTGGAAACGAGTTGGCAGCAGAAATCACACAACAAATGACATGTTATCATTTCATAACTCGTCAGTTTTGTATAAACAATTTAATAATGCAATTGCAAACAAGGTAACTGATATGAAAACTAATAATAAAATTTCAATATTAGCGATTTCAATATTAATATAGGATTCCTTTTAGGTCTCGTCAGTTTTGTATGTTTAAATTCCGAAAATACGCAAGTATTTGTACGTTTAGATGCTGAAAATGTGTCAGTATTGTACGTTTTAGTGCCTGTAAAAACGTAAGTAAATGTAAGTTTTATAGAACCACATTTTACGTAAAATACATACGAATCTTCATGATATCATGAGATCACGTTGACTATTATACAGATGATACCCAAATGTATCTCCCCCTAGGATCTAATAACGTGGATTTGAATTCTCTGTTGGCTTGTCTAGCAGATGTTAAGGCCTGGATGTCCCTAAATTTTCTTCACCTCATTGAAGGCAAAACTGAGATTATAGTTTTCGAATCTTCAGAAGCTGCTATCTCCCCGTTTAAATGTTGGCCATTTGTCTTCATGTGTGAAACCACTACTAAAAAATGTAGGTGTGTATTTTGTTTGTATTTTGATAGTGGCTCCTCAAATTTGACAAACAGATTATACAGTAGTCAATACCAGTTTTTTTTTTTGTTTGTTTTTTGTTTTTTGCTAAAGTACAATCATTTCTTTCTTGTAAGGACTTTGAAAGGGTTATTCATGCTTTTATTTCAATGAGGCTTGATTATAGTATTTCCCTTTATATGGGTATTAACCAATCTCTTAACCGTCTCCAAATGCTGCTGCTAGGCTCCTTACTGGTGTGCATAAATGAGAGCACATTACCCCAGTACTAATATCTTTACATTGGCTCCCAATTCGTTACAGAATTGACTTTAAAGTCCTTTTGCTGGTTTTTAAAGCTGTGAATGGGTTAGCTCCTGTATATTTTTGAGATTTATTATCTGTGCAGATTCCTGGAAGGCCTATTACGGGCATCCAACCAGAGACTATTAAATGTTCCTCAACAGAAATCGAGAGGAGATCGAGTCTTTGCAGTTGCCGCACTGAAACTCTGGAATGGTTTACCTGTTGTTATTAGAACTGCCTCTACACTGCACGAGTTTAAAGTAAAACTCAAAACCCATCTTTTTTCTCTGGCTTAATTGTAGCTGATTTGTGCTGTGTCTGGTCTATTCTGTGCTGCAGTTCATGTTGTACATGGTTTTAAATGTTGATGATTTTTGATATTCTGTACAGCACAACTGTTGACCAAGTGGTGCTATATAAATAAAACTGAGTTGAGAATAATAATACTAATAATAATAGTTATAAATAGTCATAAACAAAATGTAATAACAAATAATTGCAAGTTACTGTAATTATTAACGGAATTAAATCTAAATAAATACAATAATAAACATTATCATTGACACTTTTTAAACCACTCCTGACCATCTTGTTTGCTGGTCTCTTGTGGCTCTCTCTCTTTGTTTCTCTCTCTCTCTTTCTCTCTCTCTCTCTCGGTTCAGTGGCAGAGCAGTAGGTCATGCCATGCTTTTGATTTTCACACTGTTTCTCCACTCAATGCCACATCATGTTAATCAGGGTTAACAATCCAGGGGACTCGGCGGCTCAGCGTGGCCTGCGCGGGTTACACAGATGGGGCGATAATCCCGACGCCTGCGGGGAGGATGAGGACCTCAGTGGCCATCAGGGCGGTGCATGGGTGAACAAACACTAAACTGAAGTGAATGCACCAGAGGCAGGAGAAGTTTATTCTTCAGACAAACTGGTTTTGGTTTGGGGTTTTTTATGGAGTGGATTAAATGAACGTGATTTAGCCATCCCAACACTTTTGTTCAGAGTATCTGCTGCTGGGAAAGTGTTTGCGGAGATTTCACTGGACACCTGTTTTTTTTTTTCATCATATCAACTTTTTCCAAAAAAAAAAGAAAAAAGAAGAGAAGAACAAATGACTTATTCTCAGGACATTTTCCATAATCAAGAGAACAAAGTTTTGCTCCATTTTGAAAGATTGTAACGTCTAATTAGACATCTGCTGCAATAATGCACAGTAATGTTGTTCCAAACCCATGTGATTTTCTCTCCTCTGTAAAACACAAAAAGAAAAAGAAAAAAAATGTAGAATTAATATTTACAACAAAACAATTCCCCATTAAAAATACCATTACAGTAATTGAATTAAAACAACATAGTTTTTTTACATACATCACTCAAAACAAACATTAATTACTTTCTTTTGTGAAACACTAATATGAAAATTGAGCGATCTGTTGGTCATTTTTCATTGCAATGACTATTGAGATTTTAACAGACAATAGTTATTTATTTATGTATTTGACATCTGCAGCAATAATGCAGAGCAATGTTGCTCTAAACCCATAATTTCTCCCTTCTGTAAATCACAAAGAAAAAAATATATATACATTTATAATTTTTTCATTGCAATTACTATTGTGATATTCGACTGGCAAAAGATTTTTTTATATACATCTGGAGCACCAAAGCAAAGAGTAATGTTGTTCCAAATCATTTTGGATTTTCTCCAGTGAAACAACAAAAGAAAAAAAATAATATATATATATGAATGATGTAAAAGTCAGTTTTTCCCTTAATGACTTTTGTGGTAGTTGAATTGCGACAGAATTAATTTAAAAAATATTTTTAGACTTCTATGGCACTAATGCAGCCAGTAATGTGTTAATATTAATGATGTATTAGTTGTTCTTGTATTCTTTTCATTGCAATGACTTTTGTGATATTTGAATTGCAACAATCTCAATTGCGCCACATAAAGGAAAAACTAATGTCGTTTCTAAGCTGTATGAAAAATAAAAAAAAAATTATGATTTAGTAGTCCTTTTTTCACTGCGATGACTATTCAAATTCAAAATTCGAACAATATTTTTTTAATTGGATCTTTTCAATGATTTGATTTTTCCAGTTCACAAAAATGGTCTGATGGATTCTTTCTTGAAATGGAATCCTATTCTCATGACAAGCTGCAATAATTTAGACAAAATTGCAAGATCATATGATTTTGTACAACTTAGATTTGACAAAAAAAGAATAAAAAATAAAATAAAAATAAGTTACCAAAAAAAAAAAAATCCTATAAAAATCATGGTTAGGTTTAGAAGTTGGTTTAGGTTTGAGTTGTACATTTTTATAGGACACAACTCATACAGAACAATACCTTTTGCAATTTCACCATCTTATGGTGAATTAACTAAAAACTAAGAAAAGAACATAACAAAATACTTAAAAATGACTCAAAATGATTACAAATTAAACTAATCTGTTATTTCACTTTAGAAGACTTATATACAACATATGAGTTATGATGCATTTGGACTACTTACAACACTTTAAATACTTTTTATGAGTGCTTTTGTTGCCAGTACATCATTCAAAAATATCTCCATTTGGCCTCTAAAGAATAAACATCGTTATAAATTTGGAAGAGTAAGTGATGACAAAAACTTTGTTTAGGTGAACTAATCCATTAAGATTACAAATTAAATTGCAAATTGCATTGCACTTGTTTGTCTTTATAGGAAAATCTGGTGCTTTAGTTTTTACTTTTTAAAATATTATGAAGAATGTGAATAATTCACAAAAAATAAAGCATACTAAATTAAACATAATTATGTCCGAACTCCTTCATGACACCCATGACTTCTTGACATTCTCGCGTCTTCCTGTTCCCTTAATACGTGATTTCAAGAAGCCCTCGGCTTGACTTCAACACATCTCACACCCATTATCGAGGAGGATATTCAGCCGCAGTCCTCGATCGCACATGCCGCTGCACTTCAGTAAATGTCACGCTGGATTATTTAAAGGCTTTTTTGAGGCAGTGACACTTCCTTGATATACAACTCTTAAAAGCATCTTCCAACACCAATGTATATTCTTAATATTTAATAAAGTGCCTATAAAACGAAAAAAAAAAAAAATGCATTTTAATGGTGTCGTATAGTGCAGTGCCCTCGGCAATATATTTTTAAAATCTTAGTTGACTTTAAAGTGGATAACAAAATGCAAAATGGCATGGCGAGGTCACTTATCGGGTCGCTTACGAATCCTAGCCGAATGTTGTCGCCTCGCGCGCACGAGGTCAAACTTCGGTCAGTTCTCGGATGATCTAACAAAAATCCGATACTGCTCCAGTGCTTCTTTTCAAATGTCCAATCTCAAACAAAGTACGAACTCTTGAATTAAGCAAAGGTCGTCTGAAGTTCACGCGTCTGGTATCATAGATTTACACTGGCGGGAATGAAGGCTGATTTTTTTATTTGGGGGCTCAACACTAGCCACAGACTGTCACATCAGCTGTGACGTGACATTTTGTGAGCCTCTGACCCCAGTCTCCGGGTCATCGTGCGGTCAAATCTCTCCTGCGGGCGACGAGTCAATTCACTAAAACATAACCGAAATGCATGGCCATTGCCAACATGCCACTCTTTCATTCCTTCATAAGCAGCCCCCTCCTCTGTCTCGACTCAGAGTTCAGCGACAGGCCACCGAATCGCCCCGCCCCTCAAACCAGCGTCACTTGGTTTACAGAGAATGTTAACGAGCGCAAGTGTCTTTGCTCCGCCCATCGTTAAGCAGCTCGCGCCGCGTGACCGTTTCTTCATACGGAAACACAGTGACCCCTGGTGTCTGGAGCTGGAAAAATTTAGCAGTGTTTTCAAAGCTGTCTGATTACTTTTGTGGATGAAAAAACAAATCTTTCATGTAAAATTATAACATTTAATGTATTATTTTATTTGACAAATTTTACATTTTCTCTGATATTTGCATGCATGTTAAGAGTTCTGTGTAATTTGCTAATAACAGACTAAAATTAATCAGTAAAGTCTACTTGAAAATGAATATAAATATATGTTACTAAAATATTCTCAAAATAATATTATTTGAATTGTGGATACTATATTAAAATATTTAAAAGAACAATTTTGCAATTTGCATGCCTAATAATAAGATAAGAAATATCAATGCTATACGATTATTTTAGCTCACATTCGCACTGAAACTTTAGATTTCATCTAGATATATAGAGCAAAAATCTGGGATTCAAACTCAATTTAAACTTGGAAAAAACTGAAAGTACTAACATGAACAAACACAATACATTTATTACAGTATTTAATCATCTTTGTTAATGTTAGTCAATGAAAATACAGTTGTTCAGTGTTAATTCACAGTGTATTAACTGATGTTAACAAGCACAGCTTTTGATTTTAATAATGCATTAGTAAATGTTGAAATTAACACATTAATAAATGCTGCAGAAGTATAGTTTATTCTTAGTTCATGTTAACTAAAGTAGTTAAACTTATGAACCTTATTGTAAAGTGTTACCGAAAAATTCAGGATTAAAAAAATAAATAAAAATAAAGAAACGTTTTGACATAAAACAAAGAAGAAATGATATTTTAAGAGTCTGCTACACAAGATGCTCTAGTTGGAGAGCATGATCATCAGGTTATTTTTTGATTTAAATGATTTTGCATATAATTTATAAAGAACGTTTTTAGCATGTTTATGTACTGATATATATATATATTTTCCAAGGAAAATCTGATATTATGCAATCATAAAATGTGTATTTTTGTAACGATAAACATCCTTAAGAGAGCAGATATTTATGTAGACTTGTAACAAAAGTGAATCATCCCGATGTAGTCGGCCTGGCAACATTTTTCAGTTTATTAAGAGACACGGTTTTTAAATAGGCTTTACGAGGAGAGCAACATAAAGGAAAACACTGCACAAAAAAAAAAAAAAAAAAACATGTAAAAGAAAGTCTTTGTCGAGAAGCACCTGGATGATTCCCATCAGAACACAGATCCCAGTATTTTCAGTATGAAACAGAAAATGTTTCAATATATTACTGAAGGTTTTTTTTTTTTTTTATAATAATTTTAGATGAATGCTCTCATTTGAAAAAGTAAATGTCAAATTTGTCTAACAAATCTAACAAGCTCTAGCCTGACCATTGTAAATTAATCAGAAGCTGAAAAGTTAAATTCAGAACATTTAAAACAAAGCATAATAATAATAATAATAATAATAATAATAATAATAATAATAATAATAATATTACATATAGTTTATAAACAATAATTTTAAAACAAAGAATAATACCATATATGTTTGCACTAAGAAAAAACTAAAGTAAAAATACATACAGTTTTTAAACAAATATTGTCTGGCCACACACTAAGTGCACTTGTAGATCCATGACACAAATTATGACATATTAAATATGTTAAAACAAAAATCACTTTGTTTGTTTGTTGTTTGAATATTAAGGACAAAATATTTCTGCTAAAAAAAAAGAACAAAATCATAGTAACACAGACCATAATCTCGTTCTTATACATATTAATTGAAGAGTAATATGTCGTTGCATAGTAGTGATCGCAGTGTGCAATTTTAACAAATACAGTCATTTTAGCAGTCAGCCAGTGCAGGAGAGAAACAAGGAGTGATGAGTTTACTGTAGATTTATAAATGCCTCAATCTTCGTCAGTCATTCTCAGAGGCTGCTGGATTGTTTTATGTGAGTTAATGACGCACTCTAGTGTACAGTTTATGTATAGCTGTATTCTACAGAGATTCAATCAACATACTAATAATCTCAATCACTGGACATTTACCTTTAGTCTTTATTGGAATGCAAAAGGAATTAATAACATTGTAATATTATATTATTAAAATATTATTATTTTAATGAGGTTGTAGAATATTATTATTATTTTATTATTTTTGTTTTTTTTAAGTAGCAGTAACCAAAGCAGTAAAAAGAAAAAAAAAGGAAATGAATACATTACTCAAATATAGTAAATGTGTATGTCTCTATCATTATATTTGAATGGGTTATATAAAAAGAAAAAAAAAATAAAGGAAGTATACATTTTGTGCTTTCACGTTTTATATATATATATATATATATATATATATATATATATATTATTTTATTTTATTTTATTTTTTTTAGATCACGCAGAACTTTCTGTTTAACCCTGTCATACTGAGACAATTCACCATTTAAAAATAATAGTTTGTTCTTTATTAAATGAAATCAAATTCTTTTGTTCTGTCAAGCTCTATAGTTTAACTGTTATAGAAAAAAAGTCATCCTTTTGTTTTTGTGATTCTGCTTGTTGTGTTGGTCTTACCCCTCTCCTGTGGTCTCCGTTCACTGCTGTTTATTTGTGTTGCAGTCAGTCCAGATGTTGTCCAGTGGTCACTGATGGTTTCTCAGCTGGAGCTGCATTAACATCTGTCAGTGGTCAAATTTGAAAATTTTCCGTTGTGAACATTACATAGGACAATATTAAAATAATAATAAAAAGAAAAAATATTTAGTGTAGAACACATATAGCAAGTCGACACTTTGTATTCATGTTAGTGTCATACAGTTGAAAAAAAAAACTATTATAATTTTTAAGAAGACTAAATGACATACTAAATAATTGTAAATTAATTCAAATATGTGTGCCTGTGTGTGTGTGTGTGTGTGTGTGTGTGCATTAACAAACTTTTTTTTACTTTTACAAATTATGTATTGATGTATATATTTATGTTTATGCTTACTGATTATACCAGATGGAGAAATGGTAAATAGCAATGAATCAGTTTTTTTTTTTTTCTCTCAAGAAAACAAAATATGATTTTGCCAAAATAATTAATCGGTGATTCTCTTCAATAATTTAATTCTTTCAATATCAAAATCAAGTTTAATGAATGAATTAAAAACATGCTTGATACCTGTGTCAGTCTTCAGACAGTTACAGGCTCCACCAGCCGCTCCACCATCATGATCTGTCAATCATTCATAAAGAGTTAGACATTAACCTCAGCGTGTTGTCATACTCTCATGTGTGCACTAGCTGCTCCAGACAGGCACACGGGTCCATCTGGACTCACGGTGAGTAGGGCGAGCAGACCCATCATCAGCCCCAGCATCACGTACAGGTCAAAGGTCAGACCACCCGCCCAGAGAGGCCTGAGAATGGTGGCCAGTCCTCCAACAGAGCGCTGAATCCCCTGACTGAACCCTGAACACAAACACAGCCTGAGCCTCAGCAAACATCACTTTATATGTTGCTTCACAAAGTTTCACCTAAAAGTTGTTTGCCTCGAGGTGTGGTCACTATGGAAGCTTGTTTCCACCACTAAATAAAAAAATATAAAAATGATAAGAAAAAAAAAAGTCAAAAATCTAAGAAAAAAAATCAGAATTGCGAGAAAAAAAATCAGAAATGCGAAATATAAACTCGCAATTGTGAAAAAAAGTCAGAGTTGTGGGAGATAAATCAGAATTGTAAGAAAAATATCAGAAATGCAAGATAAAAGTCAGATTTGTGAAAAAAGAAAGAAATCCAAGATATAAACTAACAATTTCGAGGAAAAAAGTCTGATTTGTGAAAAAAGTTTGATTTGTGAAAAAAGTCAGAAATCTGAGATATAAACTCCCAATTATTAAATAAAAAGTCAGAAATGTAAGAAAAAAGTCATTTTATATATTGTGAGATATCAAAAAATAAATAAATAAATACTTTTAAATTTTTTTTTTTAAATTACAAAAATTATGCAAGTTTATAAAAAAGTAATTTTATTTTTTATTCAGTTGTGGAAACAGGCTTCCATACATTATCAAAATGTTTTGGGCAAAAAAGGTTAATTGTTTATCGTCTATTGCCAAACCGAACAGCACATCAATGTCTGCATTTACACTTCAAGTCTTAATGCACAGCTCCGAACTTTCTGTTTACATTCACTATAGACATGACTGGTATGTGATATCTGTGTTTAAATTAATTCCTGCCCAAAAGGATTGTCTGCAGTTATGGCTTTATTATGCACATGGTAGACCCGCGGGTTTTGAATGGCCCTGCTATTAAAATTATTTATATAATTCACATTGAGTGGGCATTATTAATTGCCAGCATGGACAACGACTGAATGGATAAATAACGTAAATTTCATTCGTTAGGCTTATTTATCAACAGCTTGTTAGAGGTAGAATTATTTAGTGATATGAAGTAGCACCATGATTATATTTATTGCAATGAATTTGAATGAATTAATGAGATAGAGAGGGAGAGAGAGAGAGAAAACATCTGAGCGAGTGTGAAGCTTGTGAACAAGTGATGTCTCTTTATATTTTGAATCACTCTCGTGGTACTTTAATTGGTAAATGGTAAATGTGACCGTGCCTTACTTGTTTCTAGGCACTTGCTAAGCAGTTACTCTGTTCATAGGACTAACCTTGTGTCTTCTCTAAAGTAATTTTGGAGAAGAGAGACACTTGGGCGACTGCCACAAAAGGAAGGCCAGGACCTGAAGGAAAACACCAATGATGAACTCCGCCAGCTGCCAAGCAAATCCTCCTAAACCAAAGAATCATTTGTGAGCTGTGAGGGATTTTATAGCTGATAAGCACAACATCCAGAGTTCTGCATGTTCTTCTTACCCTGCGGATTGGCCAGGAAGATCAGGCACCAGACACAGGAGATATTGCAGAGGATGAGGCAGACGGCCAGCACTACTCGCTCCGCCACACGCTTGCTTAACCAGCGCACAAACAGGAAGCCAGCGATCAGCTCGACGCCACACAGGCAGTACATGATGCTGTTTTCCAACTCGCCGAAGTTAAAGAACTTCTGTGTCAGAGGAGTCACCATAGTCTAGAGGAACAACAAGACAAAACATTACACCTAAGAAATAATTATTTGCCATATAAAGTAGTGCAAGTGATTTCCTCCAGCTATACATGTAAATACCTTTTATTTTCCAAATCAGTTATTGAATTTGAAATTAATCAACAAATTGGATGCAGAATTGTAATTCAAATTTGAATTTAAGGAAGAAGAAACAAAAATGTATATAATCAATTTATATATATATATATATATATATATATATACATATATATATAAACATATAATATACATTGTGTGTGTGTGTGTGTGTGTGTGTGTGTAATAAACCAACCTTTATTCTATAGACAAACTGAAAACAAAGTGGTAGACTTTTTGTGGTGCTATAATTCAAGATTAAAATTTGTTTTGATGGCATAATTAATGAATGATGCCATTTTTGGGGTTTGCCGCAAACCTTTTGTTTAACTGTGTTGAATGTGAATTACAATAAATTTCATTTCAATTCAAAATCCTGTTGGGAGTGGCCTATTCAAATTCTTGTTAAAAATCATGTGAGCACGTTGCGATTGCAATTCAATTGAAATTCTAATTTAAATGAATTCAAATTCCAGTACAGCGTTTTGTGGAGCTTGTGGCAAATGCCATTTAAATTCAAATTCCAATTCAGCGTTTTATAGAATGTGTGGCAAATTTAAATTCAAATTCAAATCTAAATCAATTCAAATTCCAATTCAACATTCCGTGAATTGTATGGCAAATTCAATTCAAATTCCAAATCAAATCAAATCCAATTCCGATTCATTCAAATTACAATCTAACATTCTGTGAAGTGTATGGCAAATTCAAAGGTTGATTTTCTACTCAAGAAATAAAGAGAAATGTTTGATTTGCTTTTTTTTTGTCTTTATCATTTTAAGAAACAGAAAAACAAAAATTAAAAATAACATTATTTTGTGTATTTGGTGTAATGAAATGTATTTAAGTGGTTTAAGGTTCAAAAAACATATTATTTTCCACATACTGTACATTATTGTTTCTCCTCTATGCCCTGCCTTTCTGAAATGCGTCGATTTTTACAAAGCTCATCGGTCTGAAAAGTGAGGTGTGCTCTGATTGGCGAGCTATCCAGTGCATTGTGCATTGCAAAACCAATAAAACCCATTACAAACGAGGCATTTGTTGCATCCAGTGGGGACATAATTACTGATTATAATGACTTATACTGTCTTTTTACGCGTTGCATTGCATCGCGTTGCGTAAACATAAAACGCGCATAAGGCGGCGTTATGCAAATCTTCCCACACAGTGACGTAGACATGTGGGGACTTGTTTAAAAAAAAGGAAACAGCCTGTAACACTCCAAAGAGAAAGGAAAACTTGAAATTGCATCATATGACCCCTTTAAGCCAGATTTTTGATATTTTTGTTAAAATATCAAAAAAAAAAAAAAAATTTATTACATATTGTTAATTAAACTATATGTTCGGTAGAACACCTGCTGAATATAAACAGGTATTAAAATATTTTATTGCACATCCTAATTTCTATCTGTCTATCTGTCTGACTTTCTATCGGTCGGTCTGTCTGTCTATCTGTCTGTCTATCTGTCTATATGTCTGTCTGTCTGTCTGTCTTTCTTTCTTTATATCTGTCTGTCTATCTATCTGACTGTCTGTCTTTCTATCTCTCTATCTGTCTTTCTTTCTATCTATCTATCTATCTATCTATCTATCTATCTATCTATCTATCTATCTATCTATCTGTCATTCTATCTCTCTATCTGTCTTTCTTTCTATCTGTCTGTCTATCTATCTGACTGTCTGTCTTTCTATCTCTCTATCTGTCTGTCTGTCTTTCTTTCTATCTGTCTGTCTTTCTTTCTATCTGTCTGTCTATCTATCTGACTGTCTGTCTTTCTATCTCTCTATCTGTCTTTCTATCTGTCTGTCTATCTATCTGACTGTCTGTCTTTCTATCTCTCTATCTGTCTTTCTATCTGTCTGTCTATCTATCTGACTGTCTGTCTTTCTATCTCTCTATCTGTCTGTCTGTCTCTTTTTTCTATCGATCTGTCTGTCTTTTCTTTCTATCTGTCTTTCTTCTATCTGGCTATCTGACTGTCTGTCTTTCTATCTCTCTATCTGTCTTTCTATCTGTCTGTCTATCTATCTGACTGTCTGTCTGTCTTTCTATCTCTCTATCTGTCTGTCTTTCTTTCTATCTGTCTGTCTATCTATCTGACTGTCTGTCTTTCTATCTCTCTATCTGTCTGTCTGTCTTTCTTTCTATCTGTCTGTCTATCTATCTGACTGTCTGTCTGTCTTTCTATCTCTCTATCTGTCTGTCTGACTTTCTTTCTATCGGTCGGTCTGTCTGACAGTCTGTATATCTGTCTATCTATCTATCTAGCTGTCATTCTGTCTTTCTTTCTATCTGTCCGTCTGTCTTTGTATCTCTCTATCTATCTGTCCGTCTATCTGTCTATCTCTCTATCTGTCTGTCTGACTACCTTCCAACCTCTCGACATCCGTCTGTCTATCTTTCTATCTCTCTCTCTGACTGTCTGTATATCTGTCTATCTGTCTGTCTTCCTGTCTGTCTGTCTATCTGTCTATATGTATGTATGTCTGTCTGTCTTTCTTTCTATCTGTCTGTCTATCTATCTGACTGTCTGTCTGTCTTTCTATCTCTCTATCTGTCAGTCTGTCTTTCTTTCTATCTGTCTGTCTATCTATCTGACTGTCTGTCTTTCTATCTGACTGTCTGTCTGTCTCTCTATCTGTCTTTCTTTCTATCTGTCTGTCTATCTATCTGACTGTCTGTCTGTCTGTCTTTCTATCTCTCTATCTGTCTGTCTTTCTTTCTATCTGTCTGTCCTATTTATAGACTGTACGTTTTTTATCTGTCTATCTCTCTTTCTTCTTTTTTTCTTTCTGTCTTTTTCTATCTGGGAGCTGTCTGTCTATTCTGTCTTTCTATCTCTCTATCTGTCTGTCTGTCTTTGCATCTCTCTATCTATCTGTCCGTCTATCTGTCTATCTCTCTATCTGTCTGTCTGACTTTCTTTCTATCGGTTTGTCTGTCTGTCTATCTTTCTATCTCTCTCTCTGACTGTCTGTATATCTGTCTGTCTGTCTTTCTTTCTATCTGTCTGTCTATCTATCTGACTGTCTGTCCTTTCTACTCGCTATCTCGCCATCTGTCTTTTCTTTCTATCTGTCTGTCTATCTATCTGACTGTCTGTCTTCTATCTCTCTATCTGTCTGTCTGTCCTGGCTTTCCTTTCTATCTTGTCCGTCTATCGAGAACTGACTGTCTGTCTTTCTATCTCTCTATCTGTCTTCCGGTCTTTTCTTTTCTATCGAGCTGACTGTCTGTCTGTCCTTTCTATCTCTCTATTCTGTCCCTACCTTTCTTTCGGCGGGACGCGGTCAAACGGGGTTCTGACAGTCTGTATATCTGTCTATCTATCTATCTATCTGTCTGTCATTCTGTCTTCCTGTCTGTCCCTCTGTCCGTCTATCTATCTCTCTATCTGTCTGTCTGTCTTCCTGTCTATCTGTCTGTTTATATATATGTATGTATTTATATATGACTTACTTACTTCCTACACCGCCTAAAAGTTAATAAATACTTTATCATTCCTTCCTTCCATTTCTATCTCTCTATCTGTCTGTCTGTCTATCTATCTATCGATCTGTCCATCTGTCTTCCTGTCTGTCTGTCTGTTTATATATATGTATGTATGTCTGTCTGTCTGTCTGTCTTTCTTTCTATCTGTCTGTCTGTCTGTTTCCGCCGCTGAAAAGGTAATTATTACTTTTTCTCACAACTTTTTTTCTTCTTGCAATTGCACATTTACATACAAGTTATAAAGTCCAATTCTGAGGAAAAAGTCTGTCAAATGAAAGATAAAATTGAAGTCAGAATTGTGAGATAAAAAGTCACAATTGGACTTTCTGTTTTTTATTCAGTGGTGGAAACATGCTTCCATAAACATCTTTCACCAACCACGTACCAAAACAAGAGGAAAAATGAGTTTCAGGCCCTGGCTGTTTGTTTCTCATTCAAGGAAAGTGCCAATATTTTGAATTCTAATGTGAAATTTTCTCATATGTGACAGTCTAGAGATAATCGGGGGTTAAATATTACGTTCAGGCCCCTCATCTGACTGCAGACGTCTTGTAATTTCCATTCACACTGCAAACACTGTTGCACACTGCCACATCAATCTCATTTATTTCCATTGATGCTGGGACACAATCTTTGCTGTTTTTGCGGAGATCTGTTTTTTGTATTTGTTTAAATTCACAGGACGCAATTATAAAATGCAATCATAGGGACCTTTCCCCAAGCCTCCCTCATGAGAGAGCATGTGCCTCCAAAAGCTTGTGACTATAAAAACAATATCCCATTTACTGATAAATGGTTTAAAAGGCAATAAACATACAAAATAAAACCCGTATCTGATTTACCAGGGATTCAGTTAATACGTTTGGCCGATGCAATGAGAAAAAACATCACAAAAACAGAAGCCATACAAATTATAATAAAATATATAAAAACATATGTTTTTTTTTTTCTTTATTTCTTTATGTGATTTACCATGGGCCACAGTTTCCAGATATTATTAGCAATGCCAGTTTCAGCTCAACGGAAAGCCTCAAAGGTAAAAAAGAAGACAAGTGATAATGACAATAACAAAACTGCATCTGTTTTCTCAGTCCTCAGACGCGGGTGTCCCTTCAGGACAGGAGACACAGTCAGAAAGCCAGTTTCTTCAACAGGTGATAGACCCTGGAGACACATATGCAGATCTGTGCAGAGACACAAACGCACAAATCAGTGTAGAAAGTATTAGAATACACTGCTATAATATTATAAAATAAACCATTGTATTGTGCATTAAAAAAAATGCATTTACAAATGTTATACAAACTTAAATAAAAAAAAAAAATAAAGAAAAAAACTCAAAGAATTAAACCCTCATATGTTTGACCTCTCATCTACATGGGTTTCATCTGCTTCAATCCTATAAACCTTTCCATACATTACATAATCAAACTGACCAGCCCTGCAGAACACCAACGAAGAGCACACAATCTAAAACAGCTGTTCAAATGTAACGTGTTTCTGGATTTTCAGCATCATTCCTCCAGTCCTCAGAGTCACATGATCTCCAGATGATCTGCTGCTCAAGAAACATTTCTGATTATTATCAATGTTCGCTGCTTAATATTTTTGTGAGACTTTCTTCTACGAATAGAAAGTTCAAAAGAACTCTTTTGTCGTATTACTGTCGGTCTGAATGAACTGAATGCATTCTTGCTAAATAAGTGTTCATTTCTTTCTTTAATCTTTTGAATGGTGCTGTATTAGTTTAAAAATAAAATGTCAATATATCGCTTTTCAGTCAAATACAATGAATAAACTATTTTAAATGAGGTTAAATTTAATAAAATAATAATCTGATGAATTGTTCAGATAAAATAACTTATACAGCACTTTGTGTGTCCCGAGTTCGAGTCCTGTCTCACACTTGCTCTACACTGTCCTATCATAATAAATCTTTAAAATAAATAAATAGCATTTTGTTGGATGTGACATTTGCTTTCATACATGTATTTGCAAATGAATACGATTAATAGCTAGTCATTCTCACACAGGAGAGATTCATTCACTCCATCTGAATGATGATTTCTGGTGTGTTTTTGGTTGTGTGTGTTTTGCTGTGTTACCTGGACGGTCTGTCGTCCTGAGGGGTGTATTCCCCATCGTCCCGTCCTCAAACAGCGTGCTGGCGATCACCAGTCTGAACTTGTCACCTGAGCGAACCATCAAACATGTCGAAACCACAACTCCACCACGACTGTCACTTACCGAGGTCAACCGGATAAATCTGGATGTACACGTCCAGGATCAGGTCCATCTTAAAAGACTCACTTTCACAGTGAAAACGGGATACTAAGAATAACGAAACAAACACTTTTACAACTGCTGATGTTTTTCCTGAAATGATGTTAATAAAACGATTATTAAGGAAAGAATGACTGAAAGACTTTTCTTGGTCACACTACATCCTAGCAGCTATTTTAAGACATGTTTCTATCATGGTACGTCCCTCACAAAAGCTTTATGTGTGTGTTTCACCATTCAGGACGTTATTGTTTATTAGTAAAACTCGTAGTTACATTACAAAATATATAACTAAATAAAATTCATTCTCTATTTAAACTTAATTTTTTAGTAATGTTTTAATTGTATTCATGTGCCTTTAATGTTTTTAAAGTAAGTACTTCTGGATTATGTAAATTCTACTTCAGTGATGGATCATTTAAAGTAAATAAAAAGATGACAACAAAAATAATCATTTCCCCCCTCAATATTTTACATAATAAAAAATTAAAACGTAGAAAATAAAAGAAAAATATTATTTTTCAATATGTTATATGATGTAATATAGTGTTTACGCTACAACAGTAAATTAAATCAAAAAGTACATTAAAGGATCGTTCCAGTTAAAAATAGAAAATAACAACCGGAGGAAAAAACAACAACTCTCTTCTTTTTTTTTTTTTTTTTTTTTTTTTTTTTTTTTATTATTGAATTGCTAAGAGCATACAAAGTCAATGCCAGGGATAAATACAATTGTGAGCACAGCTACAGATTATATAGTCAGGAGAATATTATGCAAATGACATAGTGAGACAGTTTTAAGGGCTTTGGAATTGCTGGATGTACTGAGAGTGTCCAGGTAGGATTTAAGTTCCTTATAGAAAATAAAAAAGTAGGGCTTAGCAT
This sequence comes from Cyprinus carpio, assembly GCF_018340385.1. Classification (NCBI taxonomy): domain Eukaryota; kingdom Metazoa; phylum Chordata; class Actinopteri; order Cypriniformes; family Cyprinidae; genus Cyprinus; species Cyprinus carpio. Next base: position 20,012,235 of record NC_056593.1, on the reverse strand, counting down.
CCTGAAATTTACATTTATGTATAAAAAATTTCGCTAGAAAAATAAAAAGGTTTATCAAAAAATATTGGTCCTTTACATTTTTATCAAAGTTGTGCTGACCAAATAAAACATCTTTAATATAACAAAGAAAAACTCTGTGATGAAAATGTGTGAACAAAGATACAAAAATTCTTCCAGAACAGACTTGTATATGTGCATTCCCAGAAGAGATGAGAAATGGATTCGTGTTCAGCACCACAAAAAGAACATAAAGTGTCAATATCCGGAAACATCTTTTTTAAGTAAAGCTTCACAGGATAGAAAAGATGAAGTAATTTGTAAGACACATCCTTAACCTTATTGGTTATTAAATATTTAGATGACAAAGTCCACACTTTCTTCCATGGAATATCAACAAACTGGCCATTCCAGTACGACACAATGTATGGGAGAGAAACAATCTCATTTTGAAATAGCTGTCTAATTTTCCTGTTCCGACTAAAAGAATTAGATAAAAAACTAATATTTCCAATCGTTGTATCAAAAGGATGAGCAACTGATAAGGAAATCTGGGATCTAGCTGAATCTCTGAGAAGAGTTATTGCTCCATAAGGGATAGCATCCATTACAATAGCAAACTCTCGTGGAGTGACAGGTATATTGTACTTGTTCAAAAACTCTGAATATGAATACAGGTATCCATCAGTATTGATTAACTGAGAAACCAGAATAAAATTATTTTTAACCCAGTTTGGGAAAAACAACGACTTATTTTTATAGATAATATCACAATTATTCCAAATAAAGTACCGGTGAGGACTAAAATTGTGTTTATAAATTAGGTGCCAGGCCAAAAGCGTTTGTTTATGAAAATTAGACAATTTAAGGGGCAATTTGGTGATGTTGTAGTTACATAGCAATAGGAAAGGGAGACCACCCACCTTAGAGAAAACAAGACTAGGAAGAGTATTCCAGAATGAATCAGGATTAATTAAGTACTGCTTTAACCAATTTATCTTGAAAGTATTATTTAAAGAAGCAAAATCTAAAAAGTTTAGACCCCCACATTCATAATTATTAATAATCACAGACTTTTTAATATAATGCCTCTTATGCTTCCACAGAAAATCAAATAGCATTCTATCAATATCTGCACATGCAGCTTTATCCACATATAAGGAGAGAGCAGGGTAAGTCATTCTTGAGATACCCTCAGCTTTAGCAATAAGAGTTCGTCCTCTCAGAGATAAATCTCTCTGTAACCATGAATTGAACTTCCTTTTTAGCTTTCCCAACAACTGGGTCAAAGTTCAGTCTGCATCTGACTTTATCATCCTTACATATGGATATACCCAGATAGGTCACCTGTGACTTAACTGGAATACCGTAAAGAGAGAGAGAAGGACAGGTTTTAATGGCTAACAACTCACATTTATTAAGATTTAGGTTTAAACCAGAAGCTTTAGAGAAAACTTTAATGTGTTGGATTGCAATCGGAATCTGTAATTCGTCTTTTAAAAACAGGGTAGTGTCGTCAGGGAGCTGACTAATAAGTATATGTTTGTTGGCAATAGTAACACCTTGCAGATGGGTACTCAGAAGAAAGGAGGAAAGAAGTTGTGCAGCCACAAAAAATAAATAAGGGGATACAGGGCAGCCCTGACGAACTCCTCTTGACAACTGAAATCTAGGTGAGGTACCCGATTTAAGGTTGATGGAACAGTTGGCATTATTATAAAGATTTCTTATAAACTTGCAGAATGGATCACCGAACCCAAGCTTTTGGAGAGCTAGAAAAATAAACTCGTGTTCAAGAGAGTCAAAAGCTTTGTAAAAATCTACAAAAAGAATAAGACTGTCATCATCAACTAATTCGCTATAGTCTAATAAATCTAGAAAAAGTTGGATATTGTTTGCTATATGTCTTTTTGGCATAAATCCTGATTGAGTCTCATCAATAACTGAACTCAAAACACACTTAAGTCTTTTGGCCAAAGCCCAAGCTAATATTTTATAATCGTTATTTAGAAGATTATCTATCAATGTTGTATCTTTTTTAGGTTTAGGTATCAGAGTTAAAAAGTCCTTGAGTTAAGCTAGAAGGCAAAGTTTCTGACTGAATACTCTCCAAAAACATCTTTAGCAGGAATGGTGCTAATTCTTCAGCAAAGTTTTTATAGAACTCGGCCGTTAGGACCATCGGTGCCAGGAGATTTGTTATTTTTAAGGCCCTCAATCCCCTCAATTACTTCAGAGATAGTTATAGTTTTATCACAGGCAAGCTGCTCATCTTTAGATATTGATTTAACCCCCTTTAATGACTGAAAAAAAGGGAGGCTGAGTCCTTACAGTAATTAGATTTATATAGTTTTGAATAGAAGTTACTACAAAAAGAGGCAATATCCTTAGAATTATCTGTCAGAATGCCATTGATTTGTAGAGAACTAATAGAAAGATTCCTAGAGTTGTGTTTTTTTCATTCTAAAAAAAAAAATAAGCAGAGCTCTGTTCACACCTTGTTCTAGCCATTTCCTCCTTGAACGAACGTAAGAGCCTTCAGCTTTGTATTTATAAATATTGTCTAATTTAGATTGGAGCTCTGTAAGTTCTATTAGATCAGTTTCCAATAAGCTTTCCTGAATTTTGCTTTGAAGTGTTATGATCTTTGATATGACCTTCTCCTCTTCATCCCTTCTCTGTTTTGCCAAAATGCTGCTAAAATGTCTAATACACATTCCTACTTCATATTTTAACAAATCCCAATTTAAGCTAAAAATTTTTTCCGAAGAAGCTTTCACCCAGTAATATCGAATCAGAAAGGAAATTTCTTTTTTTCAATTCATCATGCTTAAGTAGAGGATGAATTCATTTTCCAATAAGAGGCTCTAGAATTTATATTTGAGTGTCCTGTGGACAGAGGAGTAGAAAAGAAGAATAGTGTGGTGATCCGTCAAGGGAGAGGGAAGAATACTAACCGAAACATTATAATCTTTGAAAGAGTATGGTAAAAGCCAATAATCTAAACGAGAAAGTCTTGAGCGACTCTTGTTACCCCATGTATAAGATTTAGTATTTGGAAACTTCTCCCTCCAAATATCAACTAAATCCAACTTCTCCATGAACATTTCAATTTTAAATTAGGAGAAGTAGACTGCCTAGGAGGAAATCTATCAAGATTATTATCAGGAGTGATACTTAAAATCTCCACCAATACAAATTACAGCATCAGGAAATTGATTAAACCATAATAAAATTTTGTCTCCTATCTCACAAGTAACAAGTCATTTTCTCTAGAGGTATGAATACCCCATAAATGTTTACCAATAAAACAATTATTATTACATACAAATTACCAAAATAAGAAAGTGTCCCATAGGATCTATATAACTGTGTAACACTGAACCTGCGAAATGGTTTTTCCACCTATCATAACACCAGCAGAATGTTCTGAACCATGAAGCCATCCAACCTCATTGCCCCATTGGTTTTTTATTCCAAAAAGAAATGTCATTGGAAACAGAGTGTGACTCCTGGAAAAAACAAAAGTCAGATTTAAAAGACTTAGCATACAAAAACAATGCTTTGCGCTTTACATTGTCACGCAACCCCCTGGCAGTGAGGGAACACAATTGAAACAGACATTCAAAAGAACAGAACAAGAGATAATAGAAACAAAAATACCAGTAAGTAGAACCCCTCGAGAAAAAAAAAAGTGCATCGATAGCTGACTAACAGTGCGGGTAAAACCAATCTTCGGCATGATTCAGTCAAACAGGTTTAGTGAGCTTTCTTAAAATGAAATATTACAACCACTAAAAAAAGAACTGATTCCCATGCTTAAGTGGAAAAATTTCAGATCCATCAACAAAGGCACGACCTCCAATGAAGTGAGCTTTCTTTCCCTCCTTTCGAGCCTTATCTACAGCCATGGTTGCCAGGGTAGCGGTTTTCCCGCACAATTGGGCTATTTTAGAAAAGGAGTTGCGGGAAAAAATACGGAGTTGCGGGTTGCGGTTTTTTGGGCTACATTTATAATGTACCGCGGCCGCAAAAAAATAAATAAATAAAATAAAATAATTGTGGACAAAGATAAAAGTGAACCTTTTATTAGTGGGTGTTGATCCCCGGGAATGAATACTTGGCAACAAACGCTGCTTCTCGCAAGATGCGAGTAGGCGCGCGCACCACATGTGCTTTGACATCACAAAAAAGAAAAAAGAGAAGACAAGCAACAACAAAAACAAAGGGAAAAGTGTTCAAGTTCACCCAGTAAGCATATTTGTAATAATATTGATAAAAGCCAGTGTATGTTAATTTAGTTTAACAGTGTGTTAATTTTAATATTGATGCTTGTGTGTAAACAGAACAGACGCAGAGCTGGAGAGAAAAGCATCAGAAAGAAGTGCTGAGAAGAGAAAAAGTAAGTACAAGTTAGTACTTCTGACTAGGGTCAGAAAATATCAGAGAGGATATGTTCTTATTTGACCTTTATTGTATGAGATTGTGTATTAAAAAAAAATACAGTGTGTGATATTAAGAATTTGGGTAAGACAAAAGGCTAATACTTTAAACTTAAACTTATATAAATTTATTTTAAGGCCCTTTGTGGGAATCCAGCCGTTGTCTAATCTGATTGGACACTGAAAATTTGGGCTAGTTTTCATTCCATTTGGGCGGGTTTTGAGTTGTCATTGGGCTGGAAATATTTCTGGGACCTGGCAACCCTGTCTACAGCAGGCCAAAGCAGCTGTCTTCTTTCTCGATCAGTTGCGATGAGATCCTCAGTGAAGCGAAGATGATTGGCACGAAGAAACTCCGACGTCCTCGCTGCCTTCCACACAACCGTCTCTCGTAAACTCGCGAAGAAAACTGAATGATTGATCGATCGTGGGACGTGAACTATTTTCTGGAGCCTCCTTCCAATGCGGTGAACTGTATCGATTTTGTCTGCTAGACTGCTTCTTTCCCTCAGGGAAAGTGGCTTCACAGATACGGTGATGGATTCCGCTCTTACATCCTCTCTTTCCTTCTCAGTAACACCGTGTAAACGTAGATTCCAGCGTCGGGAAATATCTTTCCAAGTCAATGAGACGTTGTTCACAGAATCCCATCTTCTTCTCTTCAGTGTTCAATCTTTTCTCAACGTGACTGACTTGGCCTTTGATGTCGTTTAGTTCAGCACATACGAAGTCCACAGTTTTTTTTAAACCCTTCAATTTTAAGAGCATTTTCACTCACCATTTTCTCTAAGACGTCAGGGAGCGAGTATTGATCAAGTTGGAAAAGCGTCGAAACAACAGAAGAGATATCATCATCTGCTTTGCCCTTCTTGGAGGGAGGTTTAGCTGGGCTATCAGAAAGTGGTTGTTCTGGCCCCAGGCAGCGTTTCTTCCACAGACACATAGTTTGTGAAAGTCCCTCTTGTCAGATTGCCGCGAAACACGGGACATATCTTTCCTTTTGTCAGCGGTCGACTTCATATTTCAAACATCAGAGGAAAGCAGAAATATAGATATGGGTTATTTTGCATAAAAGTAACTTTAAGGAGTGATATTTATGCCGTTTTTAAAATTTGTCAGCAGAGCTCGGCGAAAGTTAAGTTAGCAGGATGCCATCTTGGACTCCTCACTCTTTTCGAAATCACAACTCTCTTCTCATTCTGCACAAATATGAAACATGCCGCTAAACAATGTGCGTCACCTCCGGCCACGTGATTTACTACTACATCCGGTTCATGGCTCGCGTTTACGACGCTATAACATCTCGGTTAAAAAAAAAAAAAAAAAGGTAAAAATGACTTCGAAATAAAACGATTAAAAATACATTCAAATAAATATAAATAAATAAATGTATGCTTAGGTTTTGTTTACATTATATAATTTGACCTGCATATATTTACGCAAAGTTTTATATTACGCTTAAATGTTTAATAATGGATAAATAACGGACGGGTACATAAACAAAAGATTACAAACGATCATATTTATAATAATACAGAAATACAATACATAAATTTAAAAAAGCAATAAAACTGATTAATAAACGTATGTTGTGTTGTGTTCTTAACGTTCTTCGTTTTAGAAGGCTTGAAAGACACAAAATAATGAAAAAAAAAAAAAAAAACGTTGATGCCGTTGATGATTATGATAATTTCACACTCAAAGAAACAAACAATTTAAAACTCTACTGTCAAAAGGACTACACTGAAGCTTACATAAAACTACATTATTTTTACGACACGTATATCCGGCGGTTCCGTCGCGGTTGCTAGGAGAAAGCGTCTTCCTCATGGTTACCGTCGCAGTTAGCCAAACAGCTGCTGTTTATCCTGCTGAGATCGTCTTTTATAGCGTGTATATCTCTACAGGTCTGACAGAAAACACATCAGATATGTTCAGCGACGGCTGTGCGTCAAATATCGTTAGTGAGGTGAGTTCTGTTATTAGATTTCGCCTGCAAAATGGCTATCGAGTACGCGCACGCCAGCTGACGTAACTGTATTCATCGAGGTTATAACGTTAATGTTTATTAAGCGCATTATTATTTACGAACGAATTCGTGCAGTGTTTTAGCAGCACATATGAGACACTTTAGCTTGTTTCTGCACCACCCGTTTGTTTAGCCTTCGAGCTGAAGATGGAAAGAAAGGCTCTCGAGTCACTTATTTGTAAAGAAAATGATGGGTTATGTTGGGTTTGTGTCGATTTCTAGCTTTTAACATGTAATATCAGCATTTAATATGCTTTTAACATGTAATATCAGCATTTAAACAGCATTTAATATGCTTTTAACATGTAATATCAGCATCTGATATGATTTTAGCATGTAATATCAGCATCTGATATGATTTTAGCATGTAATATCAGCATCTGATATGATTTTAGCATGTAATATCAGCATCTGGTATGCTTTTAGCATGTAATATCAGCATCTGGTATGATTTTAGCATGTAATAGCATCTGGTATGATTTTAACATGTAATATCAGCATTTAAACAGCATTTAATATGCTTTTAACATGTAATATCAGCATCTGATATGATTTTAACATGTAATATCAGCATCTGATATGATTTTAGCATGTAATATCAGCATCTGATATGATTTTAGCATGTAATATCAGCATCTGATATGATTTTAACATGTAATATCAGCATCTGATATGATTTTAACATGTAATATCAGCATCTGATATGATTTTAACATGTAATATCAGCATCTGATATGATTTTAGCATGTAATATCAGCATCTGATATGATTTTAGCATGTAATATCAGCATCTGATATGATTTTAGCATGTAATATCAGCATCTGATATGATTTTTAACATGTAATATCAGCATCTGATATGCTTTTAGCATGTAATATCAGCATCTGATATGATTTTTAGCATGTAATATCAGCATCTGATATGATTTTAGCATGTAATATCAGCATCTGATATGATTTTAACATGTAATATCAGCATCTGATATGCTTTTAGCATGTAATATCAGCATCTGATATGATTTTAGCATGTAATATCAGCATCTGATATGATTTTAGCATGTAATATCAGCATCTGATATGATTTTAACATGTAATATCAGCATCTGATATGATTTTAGCATGTAATATCAGCATCTGATATGATTTTAGCATGTAATATCAGCATTTGATATGCTTTTAGCATGTAATATCAGCATCTGATATGATTTTAGCATGTAATATCAGCATCTGATATGATTTTAGCATGTAATATCAGCATCTGATATGATTTTAGCATGTAATATCAGCATCTGGTATGATTTTAATAACATGTAAGATCAGCATCTGATATGATTTTAACATGTAATATCAGCATCTGATATGATTTTAACATGTAATATCAGCATCTGATATGATTTTAGCATGTAATATCCAGCATCTGATATGATTTTAGCATGTAATATCAGCATCTGATATGATTTTAACATGTAATATCAGCATCTGATATGATTTTAGCATGTAATATCAGCATCATGATATGATTTTAGCATGTAATATCAGCATCTGATATGATTTTTTAGCATGTAAGATCAACGCATCTGATATGATTTTTAAACATGTAATATCAGCATCTGATATGATTTTAACATGTAATATCAGCATCTGATATGATTTTAACATGTAATATAAGTATTTGGCAGATCTTGAGATCTGATGTTTTCTGTCACAGTATCCCAGTATTAAAATGAATGTTTTTGTTGTTGTTGTTGTTGTTTTTCTTAGATTGTGTATCAATGAGCTCCAGAAAGTCTCTAAAGATGGGTGAGGATCTGGCAAGTGAAAGTGATCTGCTGTCAATGATCAACGAGGTCAGCTTCCAACACTTTCATCGTTCTATTTAAATAACCTTTCACTAATATAACAGACAATGACAAATAATGTAACAATTTACAGTATCTGAGGTTTGCTGAGTTTGGAAGAGACTGCGAGAGTGGTTGAGAAGGCGGAGCTCAAGCGCAAAGGCAAACCTGCCCTCAGAAGTGCAGGACACTCCCGGCGAGACTCCAGTGCCATCGTCATTCACGTGAGGCTGACCTCGTTCATTCAACAATAGCATGAAATGACAACTTGCAGTGTGTTTTTATTAAATTAACTTGCTTTGATATAATTCTAAAAAAAAAAATATAGAACAAAAAAGTTGAACTTTTAATTTGTCTCTTTAATTACCTTTTCCCTGTTTGTTAGTGTTATTAGCCAGAATTGCCCTGTTTAAAAATCATAAAATGTGATATTTATATGTACATTTTTACATCACAGAATCAGTGTGTTGTAGTGTTTTTTTTTTTTTTTTACAGATTAGCTTGCTTTATTATAATCTTGTTATAAACATATAATCGAAAGTTCATTTAACCTTTTAATTGTATCTTTTATTATTATTATTTTTTTTTTTATTTTTTTGCTTTTTGCTGGAATTCCAAAACTTTTGCACTTTTTCATAAGAAATCATAATTTTTTATCGTGTACATTTTATTATTAAAAAATCAGTGTACCCAACACTGCTTATTACCGTCATCTCAAGCATTTTAGTGTAGTTTAAATGTCACATATAATGTATTTAGATTGTATATATAAAAAAAAATGACATGATGATCAGAGAAAATCTCTGTCACTACCAAACTGCTTAGTATTTGTGAATTTAAATTTAATTAATTAAGACTGAAAAGTGAAAAGCAACTGAAATGATCAGTTTTTATACATTACTTGATACTTATATGATTTACGTTTACAATATATATATATATATATATATATATATATATATATATATATATATATATATTATATATATATATATATATATATATAAATTTAAAAATGTTTACATGTAGATGAGAGAAAATCTTTCTTTATTTATTTGTTTATTTTGACTTATAAATGAAAAGCAACCTAAAAGTTAACTGACCTCTTGATAACTTGTTTTTTCTCTATAGGACGATTTCCTCAGCTCTTTTAATGATGGCGACTATAAGGTATTCTCTGAGCTGTGGGCTAAAAATATTCCTCCGGAGATTCGGGATTTTGATCCAGTAGCTCAGAAACTTGAGTTCTACTTACAAATTCATTTTACAATATACCCACTGAAATTCCCTGTAGGAAGTCACGTAAGTGTGTTTTAATGTTGGGAATACTAATAAAATGATCTTCTTTTTTAAATGAACCGAACAGACAGATCTATGATGCATGTATTCTGCTTGACCAACAGATGTCCTCATAAACTAAAACATTCAGGCAAACTCTGGTTCAGTCAAATGCATGACTTGAATCAGTATTTGAATGACATGGTATAGCTTTCAGTCAAGATGCAGTCTCTTTTTTATGTAAAAATGTATTTGTTTAATACAGGATAAAGGAGAGTTGGAGAGCAGGATCACACATTTCAAGCACTATCTGGAGACCAGAGGGGCGGCACTGAGCCAGACCACTGAATTCCTGCCGTTCTACGCCCTGCCGTTCGTCCCTAATCCCACGGTACACCCGTCCTTCCAGGAGCTTTTCCAGGTACAACATACCAATCACCAAAATTGCAAAAAAATCTCTCTCTAAACTGAGGTTAGTTCTTAGAACAGGATCTACTGGGGTACACTTTCTTATCTTCAGGTGTGTCATATTGTTGCATACTGAAAAAAATCATATTATTTCCATATGATAAACCTCATGTACACTGAGCACTTGCTTGATGCAGAAGAGGGTTCAATGTGTTGTCATTGGTTTTTAACCGGATCATAGGATTCCTGGATGCCAGAGTTGAGAGAAAAGCTGGAGAAGTTTCTCTCAGTGATTTTGAAAGCTTCAAACACACCGAGGCTTCTGACTTTATTATGTATCCTTTTGTGTATATTGTTGAGGCACGTTTATTTCTTTTATCATTATATAATTATGATTTAGGAGGCCTGTAGTGTAAAACCCTTAGAAATAAAAAGTATATAAAAATATATAGTAAATAAAATAATTAAATAGGAGTGAAATATAAAATAAAACTACTTCAATTGGTGATTACACAACAACAACAAAAAAGAGAAAAGAAAAACGTACTTCATTCAGAATGAAGTGCCGCACACAGTCTGGAGACAGATCTCTGCTTGTTCACAATGCAAGGGTAAATAAAGAACTGATGTTTGAATAAACAGTGTTTTATTTACTCAAGAAACACTGTCTATTATGGCTAATGTGTGTGTGTGTGTGTGTGTGTGTGTGTGTGTGTGTGTGTGTGTGTGTGTGTGTGTGTGGTGTGTGTGTGTGTTTGAAGAGTGGAGAAGAACTGCTGTTTGTGTATCCTGAAAATGTAAAAACATTTTTTTTTTTAATAATTAAACACAGCATAGTCAGACTTGGTACAGTGGCTTTTAATATAATATCCATTTTTAATATGCCTTTTGAAGCAATGCATATTTGTGCAATTTTGCTATATTTCAGTGTGCCGCAACATTTTTTACTGATCAAAACTGTTCCTTGGTAAAAAAAAAAAAAAAAAAAGGTTGGGAAGCACTGCTATAGAGGAAGCAGCTTTAATCCTGAATCTCCAGTCACATTGATTATTAATTTCTGTGGGTAATAATTAAATGTGTCCCATCTTAAAGAGGTTTCCTCATTGAAAATGATTAACCTTTATTGAATCATTAAACCTTATTGAAATGTTGGCGGTTCTGATCTCATTGCAGATGCTTCTTATGTGGCTTTTCTTTAGTAGACATCCATGCGGATTGAAAAAGGGAAGTAAAAGCTATCAAGACAGAAATGTAAAACTATAAACTAAATATTGTGAACAATTTGAAGATGCATTTCAAAGTGTTTACAGGTCGACATAACAGTAGCCTTTAATGCATAAAAGTGTCAGAGCATGGAAGTAACATATTACATAAGGATTCAAAAGTTTCATAAAACACAAATGCTAAATTATATTATTATAATATTCAGTATTTTTGTATAGTGTATGTTTACACTAGCGTTTAAAAGTTTGGGGGTGAGTAATTTGGAACAGGAACAGTGCACAATTTAATATATAAAACAAACAAAACCAAACAAAAAAAAAATGAAAATAAAAAAAAATAAAATAAAAAACTCTGAGGATTGTGCTTGTGTAATAATTACATATCGCACGGGCCAAAACGCATTGTTCATTGTCATAAAATGTAAGTTTTAATGTTACGTCAGAACAATGGGCTGTGAATGTTGTTTTTGTAAGCAAACTGGGATGTTTTTGCTTGATGTAGTTTGAGGGCAGGGACACTCGTTGACATTAAACCATCAAGATGAACAATGATTTTTGGTATGACTCCTGAACACCACGAAACCAGAACGAAGGTGCAAAGGGCAACAAAGGTGAACTATTCTGATGCAGTTCCTAGATTTTTAACGTAGCATTGTAGGCATGATACAAAATGTACTAAATTATAATATTAGATAATAATTAACTGAATATTTAATTAAGACGTGTATATTTTGTCCCCTAATAACTGGATTATTTCGCTGTTTTATTGCATATGAAACAACACCCAGTCACAGAAAACATTACAGTTTTGCTCTAAATACTTGATATATAATAATTTTTGAAAATAATCATGAAGATATAATTATCAATAATTACAAATGACTGTAAAAGTCATAAAAAGTCATTGGGTGTGGCATTTAGAGGAAGTAGCTTTAATCCTGAATCTCCAGTCACATTGTAAATCATGATTACACTTTGCTTTGAGTAATAATGACATTTGTTTTACTTTCATATACTATAATGCAATAATTTAATTAATTATTTAAATAAACTATTTAAATATACAGTATATACTGGTGGCATAATGTGATATAAATTAAATAATGATTTTTGAAAATAATAAGTCATAAAAAATTGTATTGGTCACATGGGAAGTAAAGTTTAATCCCTAATACCTTGTACATTGTAATTCACAATTACACATTACATGGGTAACAATTGCACTTTTATCTTCATATAATAATTTTAAATATGCAATAAATATGTATAATTTTCTCCAATATTGGTGTTATTTAGTAATTTTCCTTGAGTATTATGTGTCTGTCAAACACAAAAACATTTTGTTTTGTTCTAAATGTTTTTTAACATGATATGAATTAAATAATGATTTAAAAAATGGGTAATAATAAAATATAATTCAAGTTATTTGAATAAATTATTAAAATATTTATAATCTCTTCCCTAATAATAGTATTATTTAGCTGTTTTATTAACATATTTCGTCTCTGTGAAAATGCCGTGTTCCACAAATGTTGTGATTTTGTTCTAAATGTTTTTATCTTGAAAGCATAATGTGACATAAATTATATAATGTATTTTTTGTAACATAAAATAAAAGTATAAAAATATCATTGTTTACAAAATATGGGAAGTAACTTTAATCCTGAATCTCCAGTCACATTGTAAATCATAATTACATGTTACTGTGGATAATAATTAAATTTGTTTTATCTTAATATAATAACTGATAATATTGTGTAATTTCATATTTTAAATAAAGTATGTCTAATTTTGTCCCTAATAAGCTTAACATAAGATTAACTGTTTTTCCTTGCAAATGACCATCAAACAAAAATATACTTTTTTGTTCTAAATATTGTCATGTTTATAACATAACCTGAGGAAAATCAGATTTTTGTGTTCCTTTTGGATGCTGATTGTAGGGGAAATGTGGCTCTTTTGCATCATGCGTGTTCACCAGCCCCTTATTTGACAGTGTGTGTGTGTTTGGTCTCCCAGAAGCAATTCAGCAAATGCAGCTCATCTGACCGATGGGCCAAGGAAGTCGGCCATCACAGATGAGGAGAGATTCGCTAAAGCTGCAGGCCGACCCATCACAGCCTCATCGGATGTCACGGCCGAGCTGGTGGATTCACTGGAGGCCACAGTCCCGTGGAAAGATGGCAAGCATACCTCACACTCACACATTATCTGCACAATTCCAGCAAATGCAGAGGGAAAATTCTCTACATTGCTTAGGGCTATATGGGGGATGTTTTTGCAGATCTCCCCAAGAGTACCTGGGGAGGCAGCGGTGTGCATGCGGCTCTTCAGCGGTACACATGAGACAGAGTGCTGCTCTCAGAGCGTGGACTTCACAGACCTGCACGTGAGTCACTGCCTTTCACAGATCGCAGACAATATATTCATATGCATTTGGCTTTTTAAAACTCCACACTTCCATCATTTCTTTAGTATTTTTGCAAATACAGAATACAAGTAAAAAAGGTCATTTCAACGTTTTGATCTCACATTTCACTCACTGTGAGTTTATATATCACAATTCAGAACTTTTCTTCTCAGAAGGGCGTTTGTATCTCGCAGTTCTCACTTTTTCTTCTTCTTAGAATTACAAAAAAAAAAAAAAAGCAAGGATTGTGAAATTACCTCACAATGACCTTTTTTTAATTTATTTGTTCTGTGATGAAAATTTTCTTCCATAGAAATATGACCCAGCTGCTGTCTTAGTTGAGACTCGAATGTAGCTGTCCGTTTTGAGAGCGCACATGAACGTCCGTCGTGATAAATCTTCTTTATTACTCAGTTTAAATTCACTCTTTCATTACTTGGCACAATTGCATATGAATTGGCACCCATGCAACACTCTAAAATCTGAAGTTTGACCTGTCACGCTGGGACCCATTTCTAAATCAGATTTGAATTCATTTTACAAAGCACTGGCAAATGTGCTTTTCATTGTTTTGTATTATTCCGAAAACAGGAAAAGAGAAAAAAAAGAAAAAAACGCCTTCCTGTCTGAAAAAAAGGCCTTCATAGGATGTTTACCACAGAACAAGTTTTTGCATTCCAAACGCTTTTAGTTTTTTTGTATTTTTTGTAATTATGTTGAAGAAACGAACAGTTGACCACTGTCCACGTTGTTTGTGGCATTACAAAAAAAAAACAAATCCATGGCAATTATTCCCTCAATGGTGATTCATTACTGTACAATATAATGTTGTGTGTGTGTGCGTGTGTGTGTGTGTGTGTGTGTGTGTATTAAGATAAAATCATCAAAATTTTAAAGTGACAAACACTACCATAATCTGTCATTTTCCATTATTTTATTACATTACGCTAATGACAATTTTTATATATTGAGTGACAATGCATTGTTTTTAACAATGAGATTATTATAGATTATGATCTTGAAAAAATAAATTGCAGGGAAGGAAATCGTCTTACAGTAAATGTCATAAATGTACATTTCACGATGACAAAAAATCTAAAATAAGCTTTTTAAGTACAGTATGATTTATCTTATATTTCTTGACATTACGTGTTTTTGTGTGTGTCTCGACATTTTTTTAAACAAAACTTTTGAATGGCTTTCACATTGTAACCAGTTATTCACTGAATTTTTGTAGCTGGATTTATATTTTTTATTTTTAATCTATGCTTTTTATGATAGTATTTTATGTTTTGTTTTTCAGTTTCTATTCATGATTTAGTAAAGCTTTAAGCAACCCAAAATGTTTTGGGTTGCAAACATTTTCCCTACAAAACCCAACATTTTCACATTGGACCTCTATAAAGGTCACCATAGCGGGGATAATCTGCCATGCCTTAAATGTTTAGATATTTGAAAATGCTTTTTGCAAGCTAGCGTGGTCCTCCATCATATATTCTGTGTGTTTGTGTGATGTCTGATCGTCTGTTCATGAAGGGATATTGGCTCTGTGGAGTCCATTATGATGATGGATATGTAAGTTGCTGAATGTTTGTGTCATCTTTCCTTCCTGCAATCCTGGTCTGGCCTGTATGACCTGAGCCCTGCCTGTCCTCTTCCTCAATTGTATTTTGTCCTCAAAGCCCTCTACTTCATCTAGTTCCAATAATCGCCCGGTAGTGTCATGGGACGAACGCCCTTGTTCACTCTAAGAATCCTATGCTTTGTCTGACAGTCATGTACATGTAGGTGAATCCCAAAGGAAGCACATAACACTGATTACTTTGAATACCGTGTTTCACTTGTCTACAGTTCCCCAGAGTGAGCAGTATACATACAAAACTGTCACATGCAAGGACATACACTCAGGTATGGTCATAGGATTGAATGGGTCACTATCTTGAATTTTTTTTTCTATTTATCTGTTTTTATTCTTTGGGTAATAAAAAAAATAATCTGCGACTTCATACAGGTCGCAACTGTTCAGAACTTGAGCCACATTTGGATAAAAAAAAAAAAACACAGGACCGCCTACATTTACATATCAGCGTGCCTCTTCAAAACAAGTCTTTTTTTTTCAATAAAGGTTTTTACATTCAATTTGTTGTAAAGATATTTTAGCAAGATGATAATAATAATAATATATAAATGAATTATTACATCCTTAAAACCTTTTTTTTTTTTTGATAATAAGACTTGTTTTTCATTAAAGGTGAAATGAATTTGAACTGGGACTACCTCAGCAGCAAATTACCTTATTTTTGTTTTTTGTGTAATATTTATTTCTTTTGTGCAAGTTCTTGCCTTCTTCCTGTTTGTTGGGGGGGAAAAAAAAGTTGGCATGCTACTGTGTGAACTGGAGGTGTGTGTGTGTGTGTGTGTGTGTGTGTGTGTAAAACTGCTAATGTATGTGAGTTGGATATAAATGATGCCAGTAAGTCGCAGAGTTATTTACAAGACGGGAGACAAAAACAAACAAAAAATGATAATAGGACTATCATACACTTATTGTATCCCTGCTGAATAAAATTATGCATTTATTATATAAAAAAAACCCAACAACAATAACAAAAAACTTTTAAATGGCAGTGTCATGTTTTCAAAAAAAGATTAACCAAAAAAAAATTGTTTTCAACATTGAAAAAAAAAAATCAGAAATGTTTCTTGAGCATCATAGAGAATGATTTCTGAAGATAGTGTGGCACTGAAGACATGGAGTAATGATGCTGAAAATACAACAGAATAAATTACATTTTAACACATACTCAAATATAAAGTAAGTTATTTTAAATTATACGTCGGGGCCGTTAATGCTTGAATCTGATTGGCTGACGAAGGCAATATGGTTGTGTGATGGCTGGTTTGCAATTACATCCCCCATCAAATTTGGGGTTGTGCAATTATTTTCTGGGGAAACGCACGGGGTGAACGTAGTTTCCAGGCAGCTCTCATGTGGACCGCCATTACAGTTTCCATATCACTTCAACATAGTGAAAACTATAATAACGGTCAGGCAGTTTGCACACCAAAGGTGTTGTCAGTGCTGCCCTGATGATTTTAATCAAGTAGTCTATACAGTGTAGCAACTTAAATTCTACAACAGATGACATTTCTCACTAGCGATGTTAGATTACCGCGCTGTTGTAGAGACGCATGCAGCAGAAGAGTGTTAAGAGACACACAGAGGTACATAGCCTAAGTCACCCTCTTCTCTCTTCGTCTCTCTCTGTGTCTCTGTCGCTCTCGCTCTGCTTATGGGGTATAATAACCTGCTTATTAATACGCATTATAATGCTATCAACGTCTCAGAGCCTCCGTTACCAGTTTAAAACCACGTATTTTGGTACTCGCAAAGAGCATTGGATTAGATTGCGGAAGAAGATAGTCCTACTCATGATTAGCTATTTAAGTATAAAAAAAAAAAAAAACACAAAAAACCGGACGAATCCCTTTAAATAAATTCATCGGATTGATGTGTCTGAGGTGTGGTAATCGTAGTATAAGCGGAAAATTGACTCGGGCCCGTTGAATTTTAGAGAAAAAATAATGCACACGGTCCGCTTTTCCATCATGGGCATCTAATAAGTCCACGACCCGGCAGTCACTTATCCTTACTTATTTTTACAAGATTGCTATTTTTCGTGTATTTTTGATCAAATAAATGCAGGCCTTTGTGAGCGGCAGGGACTGGCACTCAACAACATTTCACAAGTTCTGATTCCAAATTCTGATGGGTAGTGGATAATTGCTTTCTTGATATAAAAAAAAAAAAAAAAAAAAGACAGTGAATCAACAGTTTACTAGTCAATAGTGTGACGTACATGTAACACCTGGAATCCTTCTCTGGCACAGGATACAGTAAGTAACATTCAAACCCTTGTCAGTTTGCAATCCACTAGCATCCAAACTGGTACACTATTTTAGAGCAAATACTTAAGATTGTCCAAACTTGAGCATGTTCGTGTACATAACTCTGGCTATCCGGAACATATCCCTCAAACCAGTTTGAAGTTAAACTAGCGTGACTTCACACAGCCCTTTAAGAAGGATGTTTATATTTGCCCGGAAATGTAGCCTCACGTATCTTACCCGCATACTTTCAAATCAGGCCCCGATATCACCAGTTCTCACACTCCCAAGGGAGTGGGTAACCACTTGCCTGAGTTTGTGCTCACATGATACAGCTTCTAGCTTGTTTCGGTGTAAAGACTCCAACAAGGAACGGCTTCTAATTACATCTTTGATGATGCCTGAATTTACAGCACTCTTGGAGGCTCAGTTGGAAATTAGGACCCTGCAGGTGGAGCGCAGATAATAGAGCGTGATTGCATTCCTCTTCAAGAACACCCTCCTCCAAACCTCCCTGCTGTGTCAACAGGGTATTCATTTTGTTTCAGGTCAGTTCAGAGCAGGCAATCTATGTACACATAGCTTACCGCACTGCATAGTGCTCGCAACTGTTCGTATTGTAGAACGCATGCTAGTTTATTACTGCAAAGAATGTGAATACTCACATTCTGTAGAATAACCAACTATTACTCACAATAAAAGTTCACAAACACACAGGCATTTTATTTTCATATGCAAGCCAATGTTTCATACTTATCCCATTGACATTTTGTGTTTCTTTTTTTTTTTTTTCTTTGTTTAGGCTTCCTCAATGCTGAGTCGCATCAGTTGCCCATAGGTAAGCGTGTTGTTTTTTTTTGGAGTGATTAAAAGATTTGTAGAAAATACTCCATATTGCCTAACAGGTATGTCTTGATGAACATTTGGTAATTGATATGGGATCAGGATTTCACAGTTTTATTTTCTTTATCCATTTGTGTTTTTTTATTTATTTCTATTTTGTCGTATATCTATTAGATATATTATATATATATATATATAAATATTATATTATATATATATATAATATATATATATAGTTAGGTAGTTATTTTATTCTATATTTTATATTTATATGTAGGATATATATATATATATATATATATAGATGAAAAGGCAAGGTTTAATTTTAATAATTGTTAGTATCCTAAAGAAAATTGTTTTTATAGAAAATATTATATTGTTAAAAATAAATATTCTCTGGATTTTTTTTTTCTGGTTAATTACTATAAGTACGATAAGTTTACGGTGTCTTGTTTTTATACCCATTAATATTTTTAGAATATATTTAAATCTGGAAAACATCTGAAGAAACCAGACACAAAAAAAAAGGGTCGCTTTGTATCACATTACTGTAGTAATAAATCTAGTAATTATAGAAACAAGTCAGTTTTCGTATAGTTTGCCTAAACCAAACCTAAACCCTATAGTATAAGCAGTACCTGCTGTTAATTATTTAGTTTTTGATTCACACTATCAGATATCAAGAATTTCTTTCTTTCTCTGTAAATCTGTTGCCGTGAATAGAATTCACACTGCATTTTGGATAGTCTTAGAAACCAGGGTAAAGTGTAATTATCAATTTGTACTTTTTTGAACATTTTTAAACTTTTTAATTAATGTCTTACATAGCTTTAAGTCACCTTTAGCATCGTATACTTGTCAGAGCATTCAAAAGTAAATCTATAAATGAAAACATACCCAGACTATGGAAACAAAATGTGATCCCAGATAAAGATTCCCATCAGTAACCTGATGAGCAAGATCTCGGCTGATTCATCATCCTTGTATTTCCTGCTGTCAGGAGGCCCAAAGAGGTGCCATTGTTGCCTTCCTTGACTACGAAGCTGAAGAAAGACCTAGTGAATGGATCAGATCAACTGAAGGCTTTGCTGCTTCAAGCTTTGCTTGGGTAACTCAGAATTACTGTTAGTGAGCTAAACACGCCACTGATGTATCCCATCAGATTCGACACAATACCATAATTGCTACAGTCTGTTGATATTGTTAATATTGGTCAAACACGCTATAGACTACTGCAGCATGTACCTGGTCAAAATTCAGTTGTGAGTCCCTTAAACTGAAGAGTTTGTAGGAGATATTTTGTTGTTTTATCTCCAACTTTGAGGTATTTCATGTCCTTTAGGATGCACATTGAGACACTGTTGTTATTTTCCAGAGAACCAGATCTCTGGTTGTAAAATAATATTCTATATATGAAAAAGGCAAGACTTAATTTTAATAATTGTTAGTATCCTAAAGAAAAAAATGTTATAGAAAATATTATATTGTTAAAAATAATATTCTCTGGATTTTTTTTTTCTGTTAATTACTATAATTACGATAAGTTTACGGTGTCTTGTTTTTATACCCATTAATATTTTTAGAATATATTTAAATCTGAAAAATATCTGAAGAAACCAGAACAAAAAAAAAGTGTCCTTGTATCACTACTGTAGTAATAATAGAATTATAGAAAAGTCAGTTGCATAGTGTGCCTAAAACCAACCGAAACCTATTAGTAAGTCATGTGTTAATTATTTTATTTTTATTCAACAAATCAATATCCAGATTCTTTCTTCTGTTAAAATCTGTTGCAGTGAATAGAATTAAATAATTGCATTTTTGACAGTCTTTCGAAACCCAGGGTAAAGTGTAAATTACAATTTGTAAAACTTTTATACCCTTTTTTTGGAACATTTTTAAACGTTTTTAATTAATGTCGTACATAGCTTGTTACCTTTAGAATCTTATACTGTCAGAGCAATTCAAAAAGTACTCTATAAATGCAAACATACACACAGAACTATGGAAACAAAAAATGTGAATCCCAGAATAGAAACGAGCGCCATCAGTAACCTGAATGAAGCAAGATCTCGGGGCGGTGATTCCATCATCCTTGTATTTCCTGATGTCAGGAGGCCCAAAGAAGGTGCCATTGTTGCCTTCCCTTATTTTACGAGGAGAAGTGAAAAGAAAGACCTAGTGAATGGATCCAGATCGGGACTGAAAGGCTTTGTGCGGCTTCAAGCGTTGCGGTGGGTAACTCAGAATTACTGTTAGTGAGCCAAACACGTCACTGAAGTGTATCCCATCGTATCTGACACAAGACCATAGTTGCTGCAGTCTGTTGATAGTGGTCATATGGGCAAAAACACGCTATAGACTACTGCGCAGTACATGGTCAAATTAGTTGGTGAGTCCCTTAAACTGAAGAGTTTGTGGAGAGATTTTGTTGTTTTATCTCCAACTGAGGTATTTTTCATGTCATTTAGGATGCACATTGAGACACATAAATTGTCTGCAATTGCATGCCACTTTGTTGTTACTTTCAGAGGTTAACCAGATCTCTGCATGGTGAGCAAAGAGCCACGGTTTTTGCCAAGCCTTCATTAGCAATGATCTTTGGAGCGCTACAGTTCAAAAAAAGGGGTAAATTACAAAACCCTTGTCGGGAAGTTTTTTTTATATATATATATCTATATATATATATTTAATATATATATATATATATATATATATATATATATATATATACTCACTCAGAATAATAATTTACAGTTTTGAAAATGCTAGTTACATACTAATTAGGATATTTTTAGCTATTGTAGTCAAATATAAGGGCTAAAATGCTTTGAAAGAATAGCCCTTTTATGAATTATAATATATTTAAATTGCATTTCTATCCAGAATTTGACATTACATTTTTTGTTTTGCGGTTCAGAATGAATACACTTACATCAAAGCGATTAGAGCATTTAAAACAATTTGAGTCTGTCTGTGACGTATTCCTTTTCTAAAAACGTGTTTACCGTCAGTCGTTTTCAGGTATTTTTAGAATGAACCTGAATGTGGATGATCAGGTTTTTTAGCAGATAACATGACATCTTTGGACTCACAATTTCCAGTCATTGTCAGCAAGTTCCTTAAGGCAGTGGTCCCACATGCTTTTTAGCTCACCTTTCAGTTTTTGTTATTTGCAGGCTGAAAGACAATAGATCATGTTACTTCAAAATCAAGAATAAACTTAGAAGGAAGACAAAATAGTCCTTTTCACATTAAGGAAGAACTAATTGTGCCAAAAGCCATATGAAAAAGCAAGAAAATAAAAAATAATAAAAGCTGGTTTTGTTTACTTTACAGAAAACTGTTCTTCATCTGATGAAATCCAAAAATGAGATTGTCAGACAGTATATGTCACGACTCATCAATGCCTTGCCTCTCTTTGTGTGGTGGTAAGTGAAAATGATTCCTCACAAAAATGTCTTTGCTTCAAGCAGAGAATTCTGGTTTTTTGTTTGTTCCAGTCTTCTTTTTTCTTCCTTAAACCAGTTTGTGTGTCAGAGGCTGTAAACAAACTTGTTAGGATGGTCCCAAATCCCACCCATTAGTCATAAATACACACCCCTCCGGCAGCTCTAGGTGAAGCTTATAGTCCTCCAGATTTTTTTGTAACAGGCTAGAATACAAATTCTGACGCTGAATCAGTTGTGCATGTGGATTTTTATTTCCCCTTCAAACTTTTTGGGGCATTTAACATTTATGAAAAACCTACTTTTTTCAACTTAAGCTGCGATTATTCAGTGAATTATCACAGAATAAATCTATCTCAACAGGAATAAACAATAATAATAATAAATTGCTAATGTGACCTTTATGTGTATCAGAGAATAAACCAGCTTGGCGCGGGATGCTATAAGATCCCACTCACTAATCATAAAAAACACACCAACCTCCAATCCTCTAGGTGGTGCTATAATATGCACAGTTTTTTGCGTAACTTCCGAACTGTGTGGGGTAGAATCAAAATTCTGACCCTAAATCAAACTCTGTTTTTTTGGTTGTTTGGTCAAATCATGTAAATTTCATTCAGAAAAGGGCAAAATAATTCCCCACAAGATCATATTGGCCACATGGATTTGTCGTGTTGAACGCTAAACTACATTCGTTTTCGTTATCTTGATGTCACTATTGACATCAGACCTTTTGTGTTGTTACATTTTAATAGAAATTTTGCTTATGTGACCCCACCTTTTTTCTGTTTGGCAGATATAAGCCAATATGGTTTTAACTGACATTTGATATTGTTTTGAGCAAAATGTTATTTCACTTATTCTCAATTCTCAAGAATCTTGGAGCAGAATTTTCACAAAATTACCACTGTATAAATTGTGTATAAATCTCTGTCTTTATTTCCGAAATGTGTTTATCGTGGTCTCATGCACTATATCACGCCCAGGACGCATGTACCTGTCTCAGATTCCCTCTTTACTGAGGTTTCTGCTCGACTGTCTGAAGACTGAAGAGAAAGAGTCTGTAACTCGAGAAAATGTCCTTGGAGCACTGCAGAAACTCAGCCTCAGGTGCTACCATTTGTTAATAAATGTTTATAAACCTACAAACTGTAATAATGTGTTTTCAGTTGTTCCTCTCTTTAGAAAGTGTGTAAAACTCTGCTGCACCATCAGAGTTTTAAATATAATAAAAAAATAAAAATGCAAAAAAGTAATAAAAAACAGTAAAAATGATATAAGCGCAAAAATAAAAAAATAATACTAATAATAATACATACCAATAAATAAAAACAATAATAATAATAATGACTCAAATTTGTGTTTAATCATATATTTTTTAGAAACGATAAGCTACCAAATATGTTTTTGGTTGAGGGTAAAACTAAAAAGCATAATATATATGTGTGTGTGTGTGTGTGTTGGCAATATGTATGTATATATATATATATATATATATATATATATATATATATATATATATATACCTTTATTATTTTTCCTGGAAATTATCATTTTATCGCATTGTACTACAACCTTTTTTTCACATTCTACATCACTTACACTTTTTTATTCTTCAAAAGACGACTCAGCATACATACAAAAGTAGCTTATAAATATCTTGTCATGCTATATTATCTATTGGTATATGACGTTTTATTATTATTTTTTATCAAATTATTTGATTTCAAGTATTTTTTTTGGAACTGACTGATCCTAGGCCTCATTGATTTGATGTACCTCAGTTTTTGACTTTGTATCACCATAATTATCCAAATAAGGCATTTTTCACTCAAAAAGTATAAGCACATAAATTTAAACCTATACTTATGCTTTGCATAAGGCAATAGAAATCAATCAGTTCCAAGAATAAATACGAAACCTGTGCTAAATTAAAAGAATTTAAATTAAAATGAATTGCTAATTAAAAACTTGACAAGAAGTTTGAATCCAAGATTTGGTGATAATATACCACAATGAGAAATTTATAAGCAACTTTTGACTGGGAACACCCAAATTAGGTAAAGGATTTCCAACACAGCATGTGTTTTAAACGCCTCAAAATTGGCTAGTGTTTCTGAATATTCTGCTGGGTGTAGGTGGCGAGGCACAACAGTCCGCTATGATCAGAGACGGTCTGATTGGCTGGTTGGTCAAAAGGCTCCATGACTCCGACTGTCTGTCAGACTACACGCTTGAATATGCCATCTCTCTCCTCATGAACCTCTGTCTGGCACTCAAGGTAACAGATACACTGCCACAATGATCTATTAATCAATACTTAGCAACAAAATATGTGTAAACAATTGCATTGTTGCTGATCATCCTCGGTTTAGTTTGTTAGCACTTTTTTATTAGATTTTCTAAAGTAAACAGATAGGCTAAATAAACTATAAGGAGTGCACTGTTTATTGTAGTGTCTTACGTTTTAGGAAAAAGAAATGCGCAGAGGAGGCCAAGCATGTCCTGAAAGTCCTGACAGAGCTCCTGGGACATGAGAACCATGAGGTAAATCAGTAATTGCTCAACCACTATATGCACAAACAAGGTGTGCTATTTGGCAGTTTGTTCACCGCCTTCCTAAATACAGTGACATACAGTGAATACTGAAGGACGCCAATTAGCTTAGTCCTTTTTACGTCAGACGTTCTCAAAAAAGAGCGGCTTTTGGTCAGCTTTGGATTTAAAAAGTTTGTCTTGCAAGTGAACCATATAGATTTCACTCCCTTTGTGAAACGTTTGAAATGTAGAATCAAGCCTACACTATTATATTCCTGACTGAATTTGCTCAGCTTTTATAAAAGCTAATTTTTGAAGTGAAAAAAATTATCTCTCTCTAAAAATTAGAATAATTGATTTTTTTTCTTGATTTTTTTTTTAATCATTAATTTTTTAAATTAATTTAAAAACTAAAACTTAATAGTGCAATCAACTATTAATAATATTAAACTATTAAACAATGTTGAACTTAATTGATTTAACTTGAACTTAATTGATCCTGTTCACTCTAATCAGATCTCAAAGATATGCTAAAGAGATATGTCTTCAAACTAGACAGAAAGAGAAGATTTAATATGCATTGGAAGAGAGTTCCATAAGCAAGAAGCAATCACAGAAAAGGACCTTAAAAACCCAGCACTGTACAAGTTCATCAAAGGATTGGAAGCCTTTTGGATCAATTGGAATAAATTAATGAATATCATTTGTGTATAGATTATACAAAATATTGTATATATATGAAACCTGAGCCTTATGGGCACATATACAATGAAAATAAAATAGGCCCAAGTAAAGAACCCTGTGGCACACCACTATGTAATTTAGCTGATTTAGAGCACAAATTCCCAATTCAAAATGAAAAATACCTGTCCTTTAAATATGACTAAAACCAATCTAAGGCTGTACCCTTAATACCAACAACATTTTCCAATCACAATCACAAATTTCGCAATAAAATGCCATGATCAGTGGTATCAAAAGCAGCTGTGAGATCATATAGAATAAGTATTACCACCTTTCTAGAATACTGCCAGTAAAATATTGTTAAAAACCTTAAAGGGATACTCCATCCCAAAATGAAAATTGTGTCCGAATCACTTACCCATGGTGTTCCAAACTGATCTGATTCTGATTTAATTCAGTTCAATCAACTGCACAGGTAACAAATATGAAACTGTCGTAATTGTGTGTAATTGTGTACAAGCTTTTATAACCATACGTTTAGTTCAAAATGATTGTAAGATGGTTGTGGAAAAGTTTTTCAGAGCACTCAGATGAGGAATGCACAAAGAGTCAGAGAGATGTTTCTTTGGGCTAGTTTATCTAACTGCGCCAGGAATCTCCTTGTGTGTCACCACAGCAGAGAGTTAGTTCAGCATCATTTCACCACCATTATATTCCATCCTCTATTGGCATACCCACCCCTCTGCAGTACAATTCGTGTCCAGAAATAATCTCTTTTGCAGAATCGTGTGGCCATTTTATGTTTAAATGTTCCCTAATTCGTAGAATCAGTGATTGACTCTATTGGTCTTTGAGTAGAGTGTTTCAAATGTTCATTGCATGTTTGTGTTCATGTTTGCAAATATAGATTAAAAACCAATTCAATGATCCATGCCATAAATTCTACAAAAATACAAACAGAACTAACTAAAAATAAAAATCCCATTCAGTGCTGTCCAATGCCATACTGCCAGAATGATTCGCGAACAGTGAGGATTAACATTCAAACCTTTCTAAGTTAAACAGCGATATATGACGCAACAAAGCCAAACAGATGGTACGATTAATAAAAATCCCATTCAGTGCATTTTTGCGTTAACATTCAAACCTTTCTAAGTTAAACAGCGATATATGACGCAACAAATGAGAAGGTTACTGTTGAGAAAAATGTGTTTGTCCTAGAGGAAACACTACTCTACACATAATCCTTAAGTTAAATAAAAAAAGTCACTGTCAAACAAAACTACACTCCCTACACTTATTATATAATCAGTAAAAAATGTTTTAAAGAAATTAATACTTTTATACATCAAGGATGCATTAAATTGATCAAAAATGACAGTAAATGCATTTATAATATAACATAAAAAATATATTTCAAATAAATGTTGTTCTTTTGAACTTATAAACGGATCCTAAAAAAAATGTGTATTAACATTTCCACAAAAATCTTAAATAGCACAACTGTTTTCAACATTGAAAATAATCAGAAAAGTTTCCTGAACAGCAAATCATTTTCTGAAGGGTCATGTGGCCCTGAAGACTCTTTTTACTGCATTTTTGATCAAATAAATCCATCCTTGGTGAGCAGAAGAGATTAAAAAAAAAAAAAAAAAAACTTGCCGAACACAATCTTTTGACCAGGAGTGTATATATATAAATATTTACCATTAAATATATTGTTTTCATATTTATAACCAATGACTTGTAATTGTCACCTGTAATACTTCACGACAAGTAAAATAATTTTGGCCAACTCTTACTTGATTTTTATTTACTTCAGATCTTCAAATCAAAGTTCAAGTGTTGTGATTCTGCTCCAAGCTAGTTTCTTGCAAGATTATTATTATTATTATTTTTTTTTTAATCCTATGGAGAAAACGAATGAGAAAAATCCTGCAGGAAACAAAGACTCCTGAAAAGTAATTGTCCTGTGTTGTGCTGCATGGCTACGATCACAGAATACAGATAATGTGAGGATTTTGTTGTTGTGATTAGAGTATGGAGGAGATCTTACGCTGTTACAGTAAAGAAGAAAATCCTGAACTCAACAGACAAATCGAATTCATCATCAAACAGCTTAACTCTGGTAAGATAAAAAAGCAGTAAGAAATTGTTCACCTGAAAATAAATGAATAAATCTGTCATCACCCTGTTTAGCTTGTTTCTTCCATGGAACAAACAATATACTGGACACCTTTTACAGTAAAATGAAAGTGAGTGAGAACCAGGTTATCAGATTCAAAAGGAACGGAAAAGCACCATAAAAATATCATAAACTTGTCCGTATGACGTGAAATAGAGTGTGAGTCATTTGGACTTTTTTTTTTAATAATGCATTTATAATGGTTGTCTATTTTGGTCACCATTCAAGTTCACTGAATTGCAAAGAGTTGCTAGGATATTCTTCAAAAAATCATCTGTTGCTTTGTTTCTCATATTTATGTCATTATTTCACTGAATCTTTTGTATTCATTTATGATTCTGCCATAAACAGCGGACATCCCTGAACATGAACCTGAGTCAGATGATGAAGAGGACGACGACGACGACGATGAGGTAATTCACTTTGATCGCGTCTTCTGAGAATGATTATTGCTCAACATGATTTCACGTAATCTGTGTGAAAGCCTATCACTGTGACGTGCATTTTATCAGCAGGTCTCAAAAGATTTACCACTCTGTCCTTTGATCTAATTCTTTCATCTTGTTAACAGGAAGATGTGATGGAGGCAGACCTAGATAAAGAGGAAGTCCTGCAGCCTCAGCCGAAAGAGCTCAGCGGAGAATCTTTGCTGACAACAGAGTATCTCGGGGTAAACCATCACGCTACACTCCATCACAGTACACAAGTCTGGCCCAAAACGTCAAACACTGGGGTATTGTAGGTAAAGACCCGTAAACAATTAATATAAGAAGACTTACCAAAGTCAAATTAAAGGGATAGTTCACCCAAAAATGTAAATTACCCAATGATTTACACAACCTCAGGCCATCCAAAACGTAGTTGCCTATTTTTCTTCAATATACAGTAAAGAAGATTTTAAGCTGAAACTGTGGTCTTTGGTGATTCATAAAATGCAAGTCAACAGCTACCGTCACTTTAAGAGTTAAAAAAGCATATACAGGCAACACAAAATGAATCCTTGTGGTTCGTGATCTTATGAAGCGAAATGATCAGTCTCTGCAAGAAACTGAACATTATAAACACCATGATCACCTGTAAAACAGAGCCTCAGGTAGAAGGGTAAGTCAGATCCTTTTCAGCAAACTTCTTTTGGACGTTTTTTTTTTTTTTTTTTTTTTTTTTTTAATAAACTGGTTTAAATAACCGATTCACCAGTTCACTTATGTAATCACGCAATGACATTACAATTACGCAATTCTATTATTAAAGCACCCAATAACAATGATAAGTGTCTCTCTGGTGCTTTGTAGATAATGACCAACATGGTGAAGATGAAGAGGAGATCATATCCTCCATCAACACGCAGCATAGACGAGCCACTCCAGAGGCCCGTTACGCCCAGTTCCCACAAAAACACCATGTAAGAACCCCTTTCTGAATGCCTGTTACATCAAGATGAATATTTGGTGTTATTTTAGTAACAGTTTGTGACTTAAATGTCGAAAAAATAGTTTATCGTTACTTAAAATTGGTTAACATAGTGGGATGGTTTTATAGATACACACCAAGGAATCTATTAAGTCAACCTATCTTCTTATTCATGTGACTTTTACAATGGAGTTTAAAAACATTCACGCATATTAACATTAGAATCATTCAGAAATCTTCCTCTTTTTATCAGAATTCTTATGAAATTAACAAATGTTGAAATTCCAGATGTGGTTCATGTGCATGTCGTGCTACTTTAAGTGCAGGTGACTAATTTGATTCCTTGTTGCTATAGTAACCACTAGTTTTTTAATCTTTTGTACTAACTGAAGTGTTGTCATTAGAGGAATCTTTATTTGTGATGATTATACAAGATACTGCAATCACAAAGAATCTCGCCCGCAGCAGAAGTGCAAATGTGTCTGTATTCATTTTTGTCCTTGTCGTCAACGCTGGGAAGAAAGTCAATAGTTCTGCCCTCAAGTCAAATAATGATGAAGTGCAAGCAGGATATGTAAGACTCCATCCTCAGTCGGATATATCCTCATTGTTTTTGCTGAAGCCTATGGATCAGTGATGGGAACGAGTGCGGACAATTGGTTGCGTGACTCTCACTGTTTTGACCTTGGTGCTTTAAAATGCTATGAATGAAAGAACACAATATTGTGATCAGGCCCTTGATTGGGTGAGAACTTATTTGAGCATTTAGATGTATAATTTATCCAAGCTTTTGGATGATATAATAATTTGATAATTAATAATTGGCTAAGATAATATATATACTACAATCTCCAAAGGTAATTTGGAGTAGACAGAGTTAGAATGAATGGCATTTCAGGCTGGAGGGAAAGCAGGTAAGATATGTAATATTAGATGTATTTGTTTTACCTTTTTTATCAGTCAGCGGAATCATCAAACACACACACACACTCACACACACCACACACACACATATATGTATACACTAAATTATCGCAAGGAAAAATATTTGAGCACCAATATATGCAAGCAAAACGATATGTTTGAACATCAATAATTACCTACAATTTTAAAATAAAAGTTTGGATCACATAAAAAATCCATACTGAGTCTTTTGTGATGAGGATATTGTTAGACTGAACAGTTAAAAAAAATAAAATAAAAATGTTTTGTGGAACTTTGTATTTTCAGTGTTGAATTAAAACACATCTGGTCATGATAATGTACATTTGTACATGTGTGCATGTGTATTTGCCTACGCAGAGCTGGTGGTGATGGAGTCTACGCTGTTACCCGACAGAGAAGTGAAGATAGCCCCGCCCACTCCCGCTTTAGTTCCCGCCCACCTACTCGCACTGGCAGCCGCCCCAGCACTGCTGAATCCATCCACCAAACCCTGGGTACGTGTGCCGTCTACTGACAAATATTACATATTATTAATACTAAATATTAAAATAAAATTGTTAATTTTTTTTTTTTTTTTCTAGTTGTATTCACATTGATAGACTTCATTTTCACCTCCTCCTTTGTATTGTCTGATGTCATTGTTTTCTATCCCTTCATAAAGATGAGATTACAGTTCTATCTTTAATAAATATTCAATTTTTCTCTGAAAGGATTCAATTTCCGCGGTCTTTAGCCTGGACTGTGCTTTCATGGTCCTCTCACTACTGTTCCAAATGCACAGCCTGATGGAATCACTTTGATGTGGTTTTCAGTGCCTGCAGGCGAGGGTTCGTCTGAGTATGCTTCCATCCAAGCACGATATCAGAAAAAGCCAGATATGAACTGCTTTAGGTCGGGATTTCTTTCCCGAGGCTAGCATATATTTTCAGTTGTTTTCAATGGGAGCGCCACGTTTTTAAAAACACCAGCAGTATAACAAGCGCTGAGCGTCTTTTTCACGCTGAGTGTTCTGGCGATTTTATTTTTTCTTGGCGTCGGGAGTTGAAGAATGTTTAACTTTGGGTAAAAAGCAGTGCTCATCACTGTCACTTTTTTAGTCAGCTGTCCAATCACAGTGGAGGAGGGGGCGGGACTAACTCAACTCCGACCACTAAGACTAAACAGTAATGGAGGAGACGTTAATATTTCTTGACCCCGAGTTTTCATGTCTGTACCAGATGAGATTCTGGACTACTACAAATATTGATGTGAAAAAAATGCTTGCAACAATTAATTCACGAAGCGTCTGCCACATTACTTCTGCGGGTATTCCGTATCATAGCATGTCAACTAAAAAAAATCACTGCGCCAAAGAAGCACTCTTCAGCGCTCACAGCTAGGTATTTCCAGCAGGCTAAAAATGCTTTTGAGGACACATGGCCTTGATCGCTCGTGTTGTCACGTGTCACGCATTTATATATGAAAAGTTTTTGAACATTGTTATAAAAATAAGCTTCACAGGATATCAGTATAAAACCCTCAATCTATAAATTGACACTTTTTTTAGCAATTGTACCAGCTATGTTGAATCAGCAAAATTATAGCGCAACTGTTTCATGTATCTCTCACTGACTTTCTCTGTTATCTGCTATTCCTGACTTTCCATACGAACAGAAACCATATAGCACATGTCTGCTGGACCGCTTTGCATTTCCTTGTGAAAGTGAACAACTCTCAGTTCGTCACAGTGTGTTAATGATGTCACCCACATGTGAGGTGAGTGTGTGTGTGTGTGACATCTTTTGCTCTTTCTCCAATCAGCCACCGATTCAGAATGCTGGCGTTCCTCTGTGGAATCGGGACTCACGGGGTCCCCGGAAAGACAAGGCCAGAACAGCACCAATGGCCACTTGTACAGGTGGGTATGCTGTCCATTCCGTGCATTTTTAGCCCAACGTTACCCATCTCGCGATCTTCCACACCAGTGCTATTTTAACAAGAGGTTTAAGGATCCGGGTGCGACATTCCATAAAAATACTCTTGATAAGAATTTTTGTTTTACAGTAAAACTCCTTCAACTAGAGATATTTTGATTGAAAACAACTGAAGTAAAAAGTCTGCTTGTCACTGAGCAGCACTGGATGAAGGCAAATTTTAAATGCAAAGTTAGTAGTATCTTTTTCGTTCTCTCCTTTTTTTCTAGTGGCCAGAACGTAGGCTTTGCAAACCGGCCAAAGATTCCTCGCACCCCTGACAGTGACGCAGGCCGGACTGGCAGGCCTCGTCTTCCCCCGCTGGCCCCCCAGTTCTCCAACAGCGAGCCCCAGCAGAGCAGCAGCAGGCCCGGTTCATCAGCGGGCTCCGGCGGGCGGCCCAGCCAGCAGAGTGAGTATCTCACTCCACTTCCCCATCGAAAGTGACACTCTCAAACAAAACATGTATCTATAGAACACACACCAATCCCACCCATGTTTGAAGACTATCTTTGCGAAATTTAAATGTGATGGATGATAAAAATTTTATCATATGTTGTGTGTCATCATGGTGGGCTCTCATGTATAACGGTCATGGTGGGCTCTGAAATACACCACGACAGGCCATCTGTTAGTACTTGGGGGAGATTACTCTGTAAAAACAGTAAGTAATTCTTTTTTTTTTTTTTTTTATAAAAACAAAACCTCCACGGTCTGATGTATGCATTTGATTCTCCAAAAAGAACCAGATTATAAGATTCATTCGTTTCAGGAATCATACTACACTGGTTGTTGTGTTCACTTTTGATTCACTGAGGTGGTATACTGTATATATTTATATACACACGCAATATACGTGCATTGAAGTTCATTGCTGGCAGTGTTGGTGTATTTTTCCGTGCCCCTACAGAGGCTATTTGTCTGACAGTCAAAACCTCTCTTTTTTCTTCTTAGGTATTTTTTGCGTCTCATGTTCTTCATAAAACAAGTTTCTCCATGTACTAGCATTTGATTTCCATATAAATCAACTTTGAACAATGAAAGGAACCGGTTTAATGCTGTAGGCCAGCCGCTGTTCCCAGAGTATCGCATTCCACAAGGAAGAGCTTGGGTTACAGAAGTTGTTAACAGTTTAAGCTCAGATTGTTTTTTTTTTTTTTTTTACATTAAGTGATAATTCAACAAAAATTATGAACAGTAAATAATAGAGCGAAGTAGATTGTTATAAAGCACGATGTAATCTCAATGGCTTTAGGACAGTCAATGGAGATAAAAATTTAATTTAAAAAAAAGAAGAAATTACTATAAATCTATATATGAAGAAATTTGACTGGAGAGAAGGGAACACTTTAATGTGTCTTTATTTGTTGACTCTCTCATTCAGTGGTTTGTTCTTGTTTTTTATTGGAACAGATGTCAAACAGTAGGAAGAACAGCTGCGGGACAGCTGAGTGTTTCGTGACGTCAAACCATAGTGTCTGGAGATTGACCAAGACATCTTTACATGTGCATTAACATTTCATGTCAGTTAGCTGATGTGAGGGGTACGTGGTTTCACAAATTACACTTCTACTGTTATTACACATGTAAGCAAGCCATCATTTCTTCCTAATCAGATTTCAGTTCCATTCTGCGTAAACCAGTTATCATAATTTGGACATGCATACATTTTGCAGACACTTTTATCCAAAGCGACTTGCAAATGAGGAACATAAATGTGTTTTCCTCTGGATGTAAATTAGATCTCATTTGTACCAGTTCTCTTTGGCCGTTTGGGTGGTTGCTAGGGCGTTCTGAGTTGTTCCTATGTGGTTGCTAGGTTCTGGGCTGTTGCTAGGTAGTGGTTAACAGTGTTTTGGGTTGTTGCTAAGGTGTTCTGGGTTGTTTCTTGGGGTGTTCAGATTGTTTGATAGGGTTTTCAGGGTGGTTTCTAAGGTGTTCTGGCTCGTTGTTTACTAGGTTACTCAGAGTGGTTGCTAGGGTGTTGCAAGTGGTTGTTAAGGTATTCAGAGTTGTTTCCTGTACAGGGTTTTGTGGACTGATTTTATATATATATATAGCAGTGGTTCTGTGCATTTGATGGATGAAGTAACATAATAAAACAATCATTATGTCTCTAATAATACATTTTTTATCAGTCCGTTCCACTGTGAGGTTTGTCTGTCTCGGAAATCAGGTGGAATAGTCTTGCCTGTATTGTATTTTGTGTCGACACTTCCCGCCCTCTGCTGAGCTTTACAAGTTCATTACTGGAAAATCAGTTTTCCTCTCTAATGCACACATGCCGAAGGCGCCATATCATCTTTACTTCCTGTTATGCGCTCCATCATCTTTTCTATCTCACTGATCATAATGTTACAAACAGGTGCATCCAATGTGTCTGTTCAGACCACAATCTGATTAGTCACAAGCACTGTAAATATGGCCATTATCCAACATGAGATCATTGGTAGACAGGTGAATCTCATCAATATGATCATTTTTAGCATTTTTTTTTTTTCCAAATTTGACATTGACAAAATATAAAATACCAAAAAAGAAGCCTATTTTAGGCATTGTTGCTTTATTTTCATGTCAATCACAGTAATTTCCCCCATTGAGAATTTTGGTGAAATAGTTCCAAAATAATATTCTTAATGATCTTAAAACTACCATTTTTCTTTATGGAAAATTAAAATTCTTTGTCATTTTTGATTGTGGATTTTTCTTATGCGTGTTGTATTTCACCATATGATCCAAATGTTGTGCTTTTGTGCCTGTGCTGTAATTTAAATGGCGCGTATTATGTATCTGGAATCTGAATAGCTTTCTGAAATATGATGATGAATGATCTCTTCAAAGTGCTGTCTCGCGGTTTATCTGGAAATGTAATAGTCTTTTACAGTGTCTGACTAATTATGTTCTTATTCTTATTGGAACAAAGGTGGATTAACCATTAATTGGAGTGACTAAACCAGTTCTAAACATCCCGAGCTTGTTTATGATATTCCATACCTTCTTTTCACCCTCTAGGCAGCCAATCGAATAGAAAGTGAAAAAAAGAGAAGCTTTCAGCAGGAGAAGCCTATCGCCAGAGGAGCATCCAACTTCCTGTAACATCATCCAAGTTTCTTATCGCGGTCAGGCCAACAGAGATGGTCCAGGGCCTGTGGAACAAAGCTGAGGATTGTGGCCTTTAGCCCCTGCCACAGAGTGCCTCTGTAACACAACACACTCGAGCAATAATCACAACAAGTACTTTCATTGTCCCACAACCTTCCTAACGCCTGGCGCTCCGCTCCTGCTTTGTTACTCTTGAACCTCGACCACCCTCGCTCAGCGGAAGCAGATAGATTTAAAATCATACAAGAATGAAGGTGTTTTCAGTCTTGCGCGTGTGATTTGATGCCGTTTTATTGTTTTCGCCATTTTTTGTGTACCTTTTAGTCATAAAACGTCATATTGACCTGTAGTTGACCTGTAGTGCTGTGTGTAATAGACCTGATGGAAGAAACTAATGCTGGTAACCTTGAAGATTCAGATTGATGTTTACACCTGTAGCTTGCAATTTTAGGCTTGGTTTGTGCATTGAAGTGTTTTAAAGTCATGAATTGTGTGAGTGAATATTTTTTCATAAAATATAATACATTTTATACAAAAATATCCTGTTGTGTCATTACAAAATATAACCAACAAAAAGCTATGGGAAATACTTCTGGTGATCAATTAAAACTATTTTATTTTATAGGCTAAAAAAAATTGATTTTTTTTTTTATTGAAGACAAAATGTTCATTGATTTTTATTTTTTTTATGCATTTTGTTTAAATATATATATATATTATTTTATTTTAATCGAAAACTGGCAGAAGTCCTACTGTGTGTCATGTCTTTCCCCGGTCGGTCTGAAGATCTGCGCAAATGAAGCACAACAGTGTTGAAATCTCAAGTGAACTCATGTTGATACACATCTTTAATGCTTCTATTTCGGGTTCCTTAATCCTTTTTCTTTTGTTTGTTCTCTCATTGCACATATTTACCTGTTTGTCTCAAATATCCCTTGTTTGTGAGGCGTGAGTTCCAGAAGTACTTGGAAAAGCATTTGAATAGATGGTAAATTAATGTAAAGTACCTTCTCTAGAAAGGTCGATAATGACAGCGTATCATTTTCTGAATAAAATATGTGCTTGTGTAAAAGTCATGGTTCATGTGTTGGGTTACAATACATGCAAAAATCCCACTGACCATGAACCATGAAATGGGTCAATAAGTAACCACCCAGAACATGCGCTGTAAACCCCTCACAGAAGATTAGAATACACCCAATACAAACACCTAGCAATGCCAAAGCAGCCACAGGTCAAAATGGCCTATTCTACCAAAAAAACGTCCAAAGCAATGTGTTAAAAAAACTGACCAGAACACCATTACAGTGCCCTAGAAAAAAAAGAAAAAAAAAATGACTAACAACCAATCAGACCACGCTAGCAAATTCAAAGTGATGTGGTGAAAATTATCAGAATAATATTATAAAAACTATTAGAAGACATTATCAACCACCTAGAAATAGACTGAACATAAAAAACACACCTGTCAACGCCATGGCAACTGCATGGCAAAATGTTAAAAACCGACCAGAACACCCCAACAATCATATAGCAATGTGCTGAAAACTGACCAAAACACTCAAGTAATTGTCTACCAGACCTAGCAACTGGAAATTACTGCAAAAAAATACACATCATAACCACCTAGCAATACCCAACCATTCAGAACATTCTAGCAATCATAGAACAACATGTTAAAAGTCATTCAGAACTCCCTCCCTACAAACTGACTAGCAATGTGATGAAAGATTGACCAGAACACGCTAGCATCTGCATAGCAATGCGCTGTAAACCCCTCATCATTAGCAATCACCTAGTAACCAGATTGCATGCTGTGCAAACACAGATTAGCACACCCTAATAACCAACTGCCCTAAGAATACCTAGCAGTAGCCCTAGCAACCGCATAGCAACATGTTAAAATCTATTCAGAACAACTTATCAACCACCTTGCAATGTCCTATTAACGGGATAACAAAACACCGTATCAGCCACCTCCCAATGTCCAACAACCATCCAGAACACCTTAGCAACAACCCAACAATGTCCAACAACCATCCAGAACACCTTAGCAACAGTCTTAGCAATTCTATAGCAACTTTCAGAACACCCTGTCAACCACCTTGCAATATCTAAAGCAAACAGACACAGCATCCTAGCAAATGGATAAGAATGTGCTTAAAACATTCAAAACACCCTGTCAACCACCTGGAATTGTCTTAGCAACCATCTAGAACACCCTAGCAATGTCCTAACAATTATCCAGAGCACGCAATGCTTTAACAATCACCCAGAACACCCTAGCAACCAGACTGCACCTAACAACCATCCAGAACGCCCTAGCAATGGTCCTAGCAACCATTAAAGCAAAATTTTAAAAACCCATTCAGAACTTGCCATCAACCACTTGCAAGCAATCATCTAGAACACCTAGCAAAAAACATAACAACTAGCAGTGTGTTGAAAACCACCCAGCAACACTTTAGCAATCAACCACAACACCCTAGCAACCAGAATGCACCTAACAACTACCTAGATATGTCCTAACAAGCATTCAGAACACCCTGGCAATAGGCCTAACAACCGTATAGCAACATATTAAAAACCATTCAGCAAACAGACACAGCATTCTAGCAAATGGATAAGAATGTGCTTTAAAGACATTCAAAACGCCCTGTCAACCACCTTGAAATGTCTTAGAAACCATGTATCCACCAAGCAATGTCCTAACAATTATCCCTGAAAACCATCCAGCAATGCATTAGCAATCACCCAAAACACCCTAGCAACTAGACTGAATTGTGCAAACACTGTGACATCCACCAAGCAATGTCCTAACAATTATCCAGAGCACCCTAGCAACTCCCCTAGCAACCACCTAGATTTGTTCTAGCAACCAGACACTGGAAAACAATGTGCTTAAAATCATTCAGAACACCGTATCAACCAATTTGGAATGTCTTAGCAACCATTCAGAACACCCTAGCAACCACATCGTAGCATGTTAAAAAAACACCTAGCAGCGCAGTAGCGATCACTCAGAACACCCTAGCAACTACAATGCAATGCCCTGGGCTGGCAAACACCAGCGACACCCATCATGGCTGTAAGTTTCAAAGCAAACCCCACTCAACGGTTTCTTCAGTAAACGTAGTTTAACTCAAGTGACTAATGTGTTTTATTTGGCAGGTGTTGTGCTATCTACCAGTCAACAGTTCTGACGACAGCACCAGCTTCCCTGGATGGTGCGCTGCAACAACAGGACACAAAAACAGCCCTGCAAAACAGGAATTATTTAATCTAACTTCAGCTGCATCCCACAAACCCCACAATCCTCTCTTCCTTTCGTTCTCTCTCCATATCCTGCTTTATTCCAGCTGTCGTGGTCTGTCCATGTGCATCCTGTGCTTCAGGGGGATTTTTCCTGTTTCCCCCACCTTTGGCCTGAAAGTGTAGCATATTTGGACCATAAGTCCCTCTGTCGCCTAAAACAACACCTCCTTTGCAGCCAGCTCTTGGTAGACATGAGTGTGCCCTGCAGATTATGTCCTCCTGTCGGCCCCTTGGGAATGAGGAAGTCCAGAGGAAACCATCAAAGAGCAAGTTATTTGTTGTTAATGATGGACGTAGCTGGGCTTGTCTTAGTAGAGCCCAAAGCATGGTTGCAGAGTAACTAGATCATGTTGAGTTAGTTAAAGCATGGCAGTGTTCTTCTGGCAGAAACTGTCCTGCTTACGGAACGCTGTGCTCTTTGAAACCGAAGTCCTGGTGAGGTTAGACGTGTCCACAGGGTACGAGCTCTCGGGACATGTTTTCATGACTCAAGCTGAGCTGTTTTGAGCTCGGTGTGATGGGAGTCCTCAAACATCTGAATCCTCAGCTGTGTTGTACCTTGCGTTTGCAGATTTCCTGCAGGCCTTGGCATTGTGACAACCCTGCATTGTGACAAATGCTCAAAAAAACAAAAAAAACAAAGCAGATGAATCAATGTTCAGCATATACTAAAAATTGAATATCACCTTGCATCGTTTACCCATCGAGCTTATTACTAACTTTTATTACTTGTTGTTAAAAAAAAATATATATATATATATATATATATATATATATATATATATATATATGGAATCACCTATACTAAGAGTGGAATCGCACCTTGCATCGTTTACCCATCGAGCTTATTACTAACTTTTATTACTTGTTGTTTTATACACTATTTGTATATTTTAGTACATATGTCACGGTAATGCCACAGTATCTTTTGAAGTACCTTGATGTATAATGTAGCTTCCTTAATAGGAAGCCAAAGTAAAGTTCCAGTGTCATGTTCTGCCTTAGACTGTGTAATGCAAATTCAGGCATGACCACACAGGGAGCCTGTCCAAATACCCACACTTGTGGTTTTGGGCATGTGAGAGCGTGCACACAACAGGAAGTGCATGAACAAAACTGTCCTAGTTCTTAAAAATGCCAAAATGGCACATCTCAGTGCCCTTAATGCCCATCCACGGTATTCAAGGCTAAGTGTATCCCATCATGCATCATGTTCAGGAACTCATGTGCTCTGAAATTGCATGTTATAAAGGAAATATTGCACTGTACATTAAGTTAATTATATATTACATAAAATTTGGTAGTAAAGCATAAATTGCTGTACATTTTACTGGTGCAAAGATGAGTATGTGTACTTTGGACATCATTTATAACTGATTTTTATAACTTAATTAGAAGTCATCCGTTATAGAGACTACTTAATAGACATTTAGAAGTTTATTGGAAAGTGCAAAGTATGAAATGTAGAAAATGTCTAACTAAAGTTCTTTGAAAACATAACTTATGTAAGTTATGTTTTTTACAACACTATCACTGTGTTCTATTTGGAAGGGATCATCTCTATTGCCTTCAAAGGGTTTACCCTCCAGAGTGAGAACTTCAAACTCTATTTTTTATTTTATTTTTTTGGAATGCAAGTCTGAGTCACCTTGACGAGTTGATCAAGGAGGCGCCTTAGTTGCACATTTAGACATAAGTTGACCCTCCAAAAAAAAATCACGCTCGGAACGATGGGTATATTGTGCAAGCTGCGCATTTTGTTTAACATTATTATTATTATTTCTTTATTTTTTATTTTTTTGGTTTATCACACCAAGGCCAATGGTATTACTTCATAAGCAATTGGTTCTAAATTGATACATTTTGCCTAAGCATAATTCATGCCATGTAGTTCAAAATTATGCCATAAAACTTAAATGCCAAATACACATAAAAATGCCGAGCAATCACCCTGTGTAAAGGATCATGGGGCCCCGAAGTGTTCATTAGGTTGTCAATGCTTCATGCACAGTCCGCATACAGCCTAATAACAACACATCCGCAAGTAATTTGAGTGTTTGAAACCAAAGGTCAACTAGTTAGTGCACTTGCGCACTGTTGTCACCATAGTAACTATGACTGCTAACTTCTATTAAAGCGTTATGGGGTGATAGAAATACATAGAAATGACTCAAGCAAGTATTTGATAACTGAATATTTTACACAATAAATATAGAAATTATTTGTTGATGTCACTCTTCTATTTTCATAAAATCTATAGTAAATCAAGGAGTTTTAATGAATATCATATAACAGAAAGAAAATCATCTGAAGGACACAAAAGCACCCAAAGAAGATAAACCAGACACACCGCTTCCAGAAAGTGAATCTGTGTTGGGACAGGAGCAGAGGGGGAAGTGCTGGCTCTACATGGCGGCGTCTGTTATCAGTAAAGCACACCGCCGTCTCCAGATAAACACCGCTGATGGAGTGACCGCGAGCCCAGTGACATTGAGGGCCCTTCACTGAGACATGATCTCAAACTTGCCTCTGTACTTCAAAAGATACACCTCAGTGAACATACACTTCAGTGACTTTTGATAGATCAGATGAATAAAAAACAGACTGTTGTGCTCTGCTGCTGACTCTCACTGCTTTTGTTTGTTTTCATGACACTTGTTTCTAGTCCTTGATTCTTTCTGCTGCCATGCCAGGCAACTCCAGACCACCTGCACAGTGACTCATTTTGTCATGTGCAGCTGGTTTCCTCATATTGTTCATTGACTTCATTACGGCTGAATCAGTAAGCAGCACAGCCAAACACACTTAATGCACTAGGGAGGTCAAACTTTCTTGCTTAAACCGAGCCATTAGATGAACCGTAGCATTTAAAATGTGTTATAATGTTTGCAAGTTTTACTATTTGGGTAGCAACCTTAAGGAAAATGTGATTTTTCTGGTATGAAAATATATGATAAAAATATATATACATACACACACACACACATACATATACAGTCAAACCCAAAATTATTCAGATATAATTTTTGATATTTTTTTTACTAGTGAGTGCAGGACACTATAGTATATATTTATGTGTGGATAACAAAATAAAGTAAACTGTGACATATTATACCCAAAAATTCTTCATACAGTGGACTACCAGTAAAATTGATAAACAATTTGGGACCAAAAACTATTCAGACAATTTGACCAGACCATGTTTTGCTTAAGTCTTATCTGACATTATCAAGATGAATTTGCTCTGACACAGTTCAACATTGAGTTCTTGTCATATTTCATTACCATTTTCTAAACTATAATGAATAAACTGTGATAATGCGTGAAATGTTGAAGGTGTCTGAATAAATTTTGGTTTGACTGTATGTAAATATATATATATATATAATATTATATATATATATCATTAAGTTTAATTTATTAGATTAATCGCACGAGTGAACTCATGACAATTATGCGATTAATCGCAATTAAATATTTTAATCTACTGACAGCCCTAATATATAATATTAGTTAATATTGCTTGAGCAATATATATATATATATATATATATATATATATATATATATATATATATATATATAGTAAAAATGATAAATTATATAAACAATAATAATAATAAAACTATAATTTTTAGTTAATAATAAAACTATATATTTTTATTCACTAATACAAAATAAATACAATAATAAAATAAGTAGTAAAATATTTAACAATTTTATTTATTTAATTAATTTATTACATAACCTTATAAATCCTGTTTTATTTAAGGTAAACCTAAAACTTCTTTAAACGAGCCACGAAATGACGCAGGTTTTTGCGTCAGAGTAAGTCTATCCCAGTTCTTTCTGTTGATTCAGACATGGTGACATTAACACACACAATCCACTGCAGGAGGAGTGTTTGAGGCACAAACTTTTGGCATTGACACTCCTCATATCATAAATCCTGACATAAGCACATGGATATTAGAGAAACATTTATAGATGAGTAAATTTCCACGATTTGGATTAAAATAAACTCATTTCAGATGTGTGAACATTTTGCAGTTGATTGAGTATTATTATATTAGCTTACTAAATTACCTTGAAATACACACAAACATGTAAAAATAGATAAATAGATCGATAGATGACCAACGGTTATTATTGTACAAAATGAACTTCTATAGTTCCATTGTAAGCAAGTCGATTCCTGGCTGCTGTGAAAGCAACAATACTTTCATTGTTAAATGTAACACCTTGTGTAACGCAAAGGCTCTGTTCACGTTGGCCGAGTGCGCGCGCGGTGGGCGGGGCCATCCATCCGCTCATTTGCATATGAGACACGCACGCTTTATAAGAAGCTGGCGGACGTTTCAGGGATGTCTTACTTTCACATCTTCAAGAGAAAACCCGAGCTTCGCAGTTCTTATCGTCTTTCAGTTAGGCGTAGGATTATCTAAAGAGACGCCTTCATTCATCTGAAGAGCAGCAGACCGCTTTCACATTACTTATATACAATAAAACTGACAAGGCACTCTCTCAAAATGTGAGTATAAGTTTTGCGCGTGTTTCTTTCGTTATATTCTATCTTTCAGAGCAATATTTTTTTTTTTTAATAAACGATTTTATTAGTATTTATATTAACTCCTTACATACTACTGAAAGATTGGGGACTGTTCATAACATTAAAACATGTATATGTTATAACAACAATATTAATATTATAAAAACCTATAATAGGTTATGGGTTAGCAACGGCATGTGGTTTGCAATATTTAAATCCTCACCTCATTCAGCTGAATCATTCAATATTGTAAAACAATTTGACATAAATAGATACTTCATTATGATGCTGTCATAATGTTACATTTACATAATCCTACTAATAAAAATAATATTCAAATAACTGCTTTGTATATACTGTAAACAAGATATAATGTCACATCTTCGACTATATAAATACATATATAAGTTTACAATAAAACTCATAGTTGGATTCAGGTTTATTTTTCATATTTGCCTTGTTTTTATTAATTTTTTTATAATGGCATAATAATCAAATAATCACATTTGACTGCAAACTTTATGTATTGTTATGCTACTTTTCATTCTGCAGTCATATCACAGTATCTGTAGTAAGACTGCAACTCTCTAAATTGTATTTGTAGTGTTTTATATATATATATATATATAAATATATATATATATATATATATATATATATATATATATATATATATATATATAAAAATGTAAATGTATTCCATGTAAAAGAAATTAATCTCCTGCTATAACGCAGCCCACACGATTATGCAAATATGAGATACAAAACTTCACATTTTTGGAAGTAAAACCACATTTGAATTTAATTCATTGCAATTTGTTTTAAGGTTTAGTCACAATTTGGTTAATTCTCACTATTACCTGCGACTTTTGCCTCAGTAAACTCCTACGTTGCTGCATGTTAATAGTTAGTAAGGTAGTTGTTAAGTAGGATTAAAGGATCTAAAATATGATCATATAGAATAAGGCATTAATATGTGCTTTATAAGTGCTAATAAACAGCCAGTATGCTAGTAATATGCATGCCACTAAGCAGCTAGTTAATAGGTTTTTAATATTGCTGAAGTGGTTTGTTCACGATGCAGGAGTTGACATTTCTCTCTCCTCTTGTTTTTTGCCTATAGGATGACCGCCAGAGAGCGATGGCGAATTTACAAGCGCATCAGCTTCATGTTCTTCCTGGCCGTAGTCGCACTTACTGTGGTTCAGAGAGGAAACATCACCTCCATGCAAGCTGGACTCGAGAGACAGGAACGGATGGAGCTCATGGCGGAGGGCGGGAAAAAGGACCTGATTAGTGTCAGCTTCTGGAAGAGCATTCAAAGATCAACCACAGAAGGTCCAAGGACAACCCAAAAGCAAGGCCCCACGAGTTGGGACATCACCAGCTCCAACTGCAGCGTCAACCTCAACTTCTCTTCCTTGGAGTGGTTCACGGGTCTGGAAGACAACTTCAAGCAAT
Organism: Cyprinus carpio; assembly: GCF_018340385.1. Taxonomy (NCBI): domain Eukaryota; kingdom Metazoa; phylum Chordata; class Actinopteri; order Cypriniformes; family Cyprinidae; genus Cyprinus; species Cyprinus carpio. The sequence goes on along the minus strand of NC_056593.1, from coordinate 19,968,289 downwards.
TCCTGCTCTACAGGCACTGCAGGTACTTCCCCATCCTCATGAATCACCCAGAGAAGTGCGCCGGAGATGTAGACTTGCTGATGGTCATCAAGTCGGTAATAACACAGTACGATCGAAGGGAGGTCATACGGCAAACCTGGGGCAAAGAACAAGTGATCAACGGGAAAAGAATCAAGATGCTTTTCCTTCTGGGAACGTCTTCCAACGAGGAAGAACGGGCGAACCATCAGAAGCTTCTGGAATACGAGGATTACATCTACGGAGACATCCTGCAATGGGACTTCATGGACAGCTTCTTCAACCTGACCCTCAAGGAGATCCACTTCCTCAAATGGTTCTCCACCTACTGCGGAAACACCAGCTACGTCTTCAAAGGCGACGACGACGTGTTCGTCAGCGTTCCCAACATCTTGGAGTATCTGGAAGTCAGCAAAGACTTGAAGGACCTCTTCGTCGGCGACGTTCTCTTCAAAGCCAAGCCCATTCGCAAAAAGCAGAACAAGTATTACATCCCAGAAGCCTTGTATAATAAGACGCTCTACCCACCGTACGCCGGCGGAGGCGGTTTCCTGATGGATGGACCCCTGGCTCGGAAACTCTACGGAGCTTGCGAAACTCTGGAACTCTATCCCATCGACGACGTGTTTCTTGGAATGTGTCTGGAGGTGCTTCAGGTGACCCCAATAAGGCACAACGCTTTCAAAACCTTTGGGCTGGTGAAGAATAAAACCAGTCCACTCAACAGGGAGCCGTGCTTCTTTAAGAGCCTGATAGTGGTACATAAACTGCTCCCGCCAGATTTGATAGACATGTGGAAACTAGTCAACAGTGACTTGATCTGTTCGCAGAAGATTGACTTCTTGTAGTCCGAGACTATGATAGCGTTTCTGAATCCAAAACATGTCAGAATTCATTCATAAATGAAGGAAATGAAATGAAGGATCTGCGGAGAGAACTTTGAGGTTACTCAAAGACAACAAGTTCTCCTTTTTTGAGGAGATTTCTGAACAATATTTTAACTTAATTTATGTACCAAATGACATGGTAATAATGTGAATAATGTGTGAAGGGTTAATGTTACGCTGGTTTTTGGGAACATTAAGGCTACAATACTAAAAATATCACCCCAAATGAAATTAATCTACTCGTCATCATGTTATTCTACGATTTTCTTTCTTCGTTGGAAGTATTTTGTAAAATGCAATGAAAGTCAAAGCGGTCTTGTTGTTTTGGACCCTGCTGACTTCAACTGTATAGACAAAAGGCGTACGGTGTTTCAGGTGTAAGGTGTAAATCATGGCAGAATTTTCATCTTTGAGTGAACTATGACTTAATGTCACAAGACAAAATGAGATTGTCCCAAACAGAAGGAAACAAGTCTCTACCTCACCATTTTTTGTTTTACTCTGCCCCTCTGTGGACGAATGTTACCTTAAAAGGTTTTTAAAGTGCATTCATCAAACAAGATAATGTTATTTCTGCTGCAATGACATACATTCCTGAAATTACTAATATATATATATATATATATATATATATATATATATATATAATATATATGAATGATCAAGAGGTTTCATCTCTAGGAGCTTTTTTTTATTATTTTATTCGCCCATAGACTTGAGATGCATTTGGTAGAGGGTTTACTTTAAAACTGTGAAAAATCACACTGTCTGGTACATGTAAATGTTGACTTAATTTATGAAATACCTCCTTGGATCGGAGGAGGCGGAGTCTGGTGTAGGATATTAAATTGTACTTGAAGGTTACTCAAAACAAGGACATTTGTAATCCAAACTACACGGTCTGAATATGTAAAAAAATGACTGCAATGAACAAACTAAATTGAAAATGGATTAGTATTTGTAAATAAAAATTTCTTCAAAACGACCAAAGTGTTTGATTATTCCTTTTTATCCTTGTAACAATAATTCAAGTAAAAGAACAAAAATTAGTATCTTATATTAAAAAAAAAAAACAATCTGTATTACTTTTTATGTGTATGCATTTTTTTTGAATTTCTACTGTAAGTTAGGGTTTATGTTGTGATGCGAATTATAAAATTTGTCTCAGGTTTGATTTTGAGAATTTCAAAGTTTCTCGTAATGTATTTCAAATATTCACATATATTTGAAAAATATTAATATAAGACATAGGTTCATATATGTCAAAAAAAATACAAAATATTTAACATGCAGAAAAACACTTGAACCTTTGAAACAAATACCACAATAAGTCTTCCATGTTACTTATTTGCTTTTTTTTTAAATATTTCAATAAGGCTTCATGGATGTACTAAAGAAGCAACTAAATACAGTGTTAAAGTAGCTACGAATCAAATACTATGTTGTTTTGAATACTAGATCACTGATAAAGTTGACTATAAATGGTGTATGATTTCTTGTTCGTTGTTCTTTTAGTCTTTGTTTAAAATCAAATGCTGCTGAAATACACACTTGCAAAAAGGAAAAACTGAAAAACAGGGAAAAAAGAACAAAAACTTATTTTTTTCCAAAAACTGCTAAGAATAGACATCTTGACATTTGACACCAGGCTTCAGCAATCCTTTATTTGACGACAGTAGACTTGTACCTATGAAAGATAATTCCGTAAACTGAGATCAAGTTATGCACAAGAGCACAAAGCCACATGACTGTGCATTCACAAGCTCAATGAATCAAGCAGTGCAGGTTTAACAGTTCACCTAAATCTCAAGAGATAAAATAAGATGTGCTGCTCTACTGTAAATTATCAGCTTTGACAATGCCTTTTGAACATTCATTCTGGAATGAAAAGGCAATGACATTCTTGAGGAATGTGCTTTTAAATTTCTGTCAAAATTGTGAAGAGTGCCCAAAGTGATGATCATACAATGTCTGGTTTAAAACAAACAAACAAACAAACAAAACACTGCATGCAGAAACATCCTCACGTGACATTTTGACAGCGAGTCTGAGGTGGAAAAAAAAATTAAAGTCAGTAAGTAACTGATGTCCAAAAAATAAATGACTGGCCAAAAAAATAAATAAATAAATAAATAAACTAAAAAAAAACGTTTACCATCCAACCTGATAGAACTGGAGAGGATCTGCAGGAGGAATGGCAGAGGATCCCCAAATCCAGGTGTGAAAAACTTGTTGCATCTTTCCCAAAAAGACTCATGGCTGTATTAGATCAAAAGGTGCTTCTACTACTAAATACTGAGCAAAGGGTCTGAATACTTATGACCATGGGATATTTCAGTTTTTGCTCTTTTTTAATAAATCTGCAAAAATGTCAACAATTCTGTTTTTTTCTGTCAATATGTGGTGCTGTGTGTGTACATTAATGAGGAAAAAAAATGAACTTAAATGATTTTAGCAAATGGCTGCAATATTACAAAGAGTGAAAAATTTAAGGGGGTGTGAATACTTTCCGTACCCACTGTATATATAATACAATAACTGTTTTCTATTTGAATATATTTTAAAATGTATAATTCCTCCAGTCTTCAGTGTCACATGATCTGCAGAAATTATTCTAATATGCTGATTTGCTGCTCAAGAAATATTTCTAATTATTATCAATGTTGAAAATATTTGTGCTGCTTCTTATTTTTGTGGAAACCATGATACAATTAAGGATTTTTTCCATGACTCTTTAATGAATAGAGAACAGCATTTATCTGAAACGGAAATCTTTTGTAACGTTTAATGTCTTTACTGTCACTTTTGATCAATTAAATGCTTTATTGCTGATTAAAAGTATTATTATTATTATTATTATTATTATTTCATCTTACGGATCCTAAACCTCTGAACAGTAGTTTATATCTTTTATCTGTCATGTATGTCAAATTCAGAATCATTAATTGTACTGACAGTGTGACCCACACAGGCTTTCGAAGCTCAAACACTGAGTAAGTAAAGGTCCTTGAGGGCTCTGCTGTCCAGCTGTGATCACTGAGAGTAGATGAGGGGCTGCTGGGGTAGAAACCTGGTATTCACACAGAGCCTCTACAAACCTGTGTTCCGATGCTGGGACAATCTGACCCGTTCGGCCCACAGAAATGCTGGAAATCCTGTTCTCGACAGTCAAACTGTATAAAACAGTCACACTCGACGTGCAGGTGGCGAAAGCGTCGGGTGTCGTCGGCGCAGAGTGTGTCAGACGAGGATTTATTAAACATTCTTTGCATTTTGCGTGTGTTTATCTAATACCGAACAGAGCTTCAAAGTTAACACTATAGAGCCAAGATATATAACTGCATTTACACAATACGCTACATTTTGCATTATGACGCCAAAACTTAACGTCACTCGAGAATGTTTGAACCTTGAATAAGATATATATATATAGATATATATATATATATATATATATATATATATATATATATATATATATATATAGGTGGCCTATTTTAAAGAAATATGGCACACTTTCCTCTCACCAGAAATTTTCACCAGAAAGCTCGAGGCTGCCGCGTGCTTTGACAAACCGACATGAGGTTAATAAACTTAGGATTTCCCTTCCTCACCACAAGCCCTCTGTCTTTATGTGTTTCTGTGCTCTTTCTTGAGGAGTCTGCCATCATCTGGCAACCTCTGACATTACACGATTATTACTCTCTCTGGCCGTTTATTTATTATTATTTATTAATTATTTTGTACTATTTTTATTTTTTATTGCTGGGTGTCATTTAATCTTCATCTTATTACTCAGAGCAAAAACACTGCTAGTATTCGTGCTTCGATCAACAGAAACATAAAATACTTACAAATTGTAGTCTGTTTCTGATTACACGACACAAATTGTAGTTACACATTTCAGACTACTTTTAGATTACTTTTGACCTAACTCGTTTATCACATTGATTTAAATATAATTTATTGTAGCATAATGATATAAAAATGCAACGAGAAAGAAAATATATTCGATTTGTTGTAATTAATAACATAAATTGCATTAATTGTTACATTAATCAAGGTTTCCGCCTCGTAAAGGAACTAAATTAAATCGTGATAATGTAAAATTAAAATATAGTTTGGGAATCCCTGCTTTATATATATATATATATATATATATATATATATATATATAACTAAGTATCTTAAAGGGGTCATATGATGTGATTTCAAGTTTGTCTTTCTCTTTGTAGTGTTACAAGCTGTTCGTGAATAGATAAGATCCCTAAAGTTGCAAAGACTAAAGTTTCCAACCCAAGGAGATATTCTTAATAAAAGTTAAGACTTGTCCACGCCCTCCTAAAACACCTCATTTAAACACGCCCCCACATTTGCATTTATTTTTGGCTATATGACAGAGATCTGATATCCTATTTGTTGTATTTCTGTTTTGCATAAAACTGAAGAGTATTCAGTATATCCTATACTGTATTCTAAAATGATCTAAAATTAACTTCTGCATTAGTGTTGCCAACTTCAGAAAATGAAAATAAGGGACGACTTTGATTCTTTATAGGAAACTAGGGGACAGTTCTGAACCACAGTGTGTGTCATTTCCGTGTCTACAGTTAAGTGTGTGTATAAAAGGTTCTCAGAAATAATCACATTTGTTTTGCTTAACCTTTGAACAGTTATTCTAAAGAAAGTTTAACGTCATAGAAAAGAATGTCCCGTTATACACAAAGCATCGGCCTGAATAACTTTTACCTCTACAGAATTGGGACTGCACGAGTGGTGTAATTTAGGTGAATATACTGTGAAATTAGATAGGCTACAGTATGGCAAAAACAAAATTGAAAGCATTGAACGTCTATGACACTTCAATAAAAAAAAAGCATTAAAAAAAATAACATTTAAAATTTTGAACTAAAATGTTATTGCAATGTTATTAATATTTTTCAGATAAAGAGAACTTGAGTGTGTGGGCTGCTTCTGGTGCTTGAATTTGTTCGTCATTATTAATGAGGTCCAGGTTTAGGAACATGCTAGAAGTTACAGTTTTAATGTGTAATTTTGTTTCTCTATTTAACAACTTACAATACTGAAAGACATCTTTCCTCAGGTAGATTGCATTTATCTTGCCTAGCTGGATGTATTATCAATAATTACATTCTTTGCATTCACTCAAACGGATTTGGCAAAACCAAACTGCGGATGGTGAAGTGAATTCGCTGTGAAGTGGGAGCGACCAGGTGGCAGAGGATTGTGCAAGGTCTCAAAGCCTTCCTTGAGAGGCTACATTCACAATTCAAACAACGGTTTGTGCAAAAAGAATGATTAATTTGTTACTTGTATGGTCTAGATGGCCATATGGCATATGCCTGCAAATACAGGACAAACTGCCTTAAATACGGGGCAATTCTGTATTAGGCTAAATGGAACAGTTGGCAACCCTTATTTTGCATCGATTTCTTTTTTTTTTCCAGATTCACAAATTGTCAAGGACCTGTGGGAACCCTGTAGTAAGATTCTGTCAACCATACATCTCAAAACGGTCCGAGTTCGACAAGTTTCTGTAGATCTCATCTAAAACACAAGAACTATAAAAAAAATCACAACAAACCAAAGAGTTTAAAAACCATGTTTAATCAAAATGGTTCTTTACATTATGAAAAATCTGAACTGGAAAAAGAGCAAAACCCTCAGTCACAAGCCAAATTTAGTTGATGCATAAATTTGACGTTAGCCTTACAACACACTTGTTATCCATCTTAATCCCATTCAAATAGATTTACACCTAAATACTAAATAGGCGTCAATTCCATGTATGTTACAATATGCTTTGCACATTAAAAAGGTACTGCACATTAAACTAGCATCTAAAGCCAACTTAAGAATAGCGAAAATTAAATAAAATTTAGAGGGGAAAGGTGGGGCGGGAGAGAGAAACGGCATAAAAAAAACAAATCAAAACAACAACAACAACAACCTGTTGCATGTACAACATGTACCTAAACCAGCAGAGCATAATTACAACATTCACATTTAATTTTCACGCGGATGGTTGGGACATTTCAGAACTCACACAGTTAAAAGGGAGTGAGGGGTCAGGGGTCACTGTACAGTTACTGATGCTTCCTGGAATGTCCTAGAAACGCTCTGACAAAGTGGATTTAAGCAAATGGAAACAGTTCAGTTACAGACTTAATCATCAAACTTGATCTTCTTCCCCTGTGGTCGGTCCCCAAATCCACCTCGTCCACCTGAAAAACAAGAGCGCTTTTAATTTACACAGCTCAACTAAAACCTCACAAATAAAGGCTCAAATAGAAGAAAAAAAAAAAAAGGAATCAATACATAGATTTCATTAACATATTAGATTTAACTAAAATAAATGTTAAATAAACGTAAAGAATTATATTTATATAAAAACTAAATTAGATTTAGACAAAATATTTAAGTAGATTACATTCAAGCAGAAATATTAGATTTAACTAAACCACCAAAATTAGATTAACTTGACAAACTACTATAGATTTTAGATAAATGTAAAAAATTAGATTTTATTAAATGACAAAGATAAACAGCATACCACTATTTATAGAAATAATTCAAGTACTAAGATAAAATAGCACACCATATTTATAATATAACGCCTCTTCCTAATAATAATAATAATAACTTCCATTATTATTAATAAACAAAACAATAAGGTACAGTATAGAATGGTAGAAGTCTATATCAGTAGATGGACACTCACCGCCTCTTCCTCCTCTGAAGCCACCGCCGCCGCCTCTTCCTCCTCGTCCTCCTCTGAAGCCACCGCCTCTGCCGCCCCCTCGGCCTCCGAAACCACCAAAACCACCCCGTCCACCGCCTCGGCCTCCGAAACCTCCTCCGAAACCACCTCTGCCGCCCCCTCGGCCGCCTTCGCCCTTGGGCTTAGCGTAGTCCAGGGTGACTCTGTTTCCGTCGATCTCTCCGTCGTCCATGGCCTCTTTGGCTGCCTTGCAGTCTCCTTCGCTATCGAAGTCTACGAAACCAAACCTGGAGCGGGAAACGGTATTCGGTAAATATGCAGAAGGAAAAGCTGCAGCGGTTAACATACCAAAAGACATCACGTCTCACATCAGACATGGGTATATCCCAGTACAGTGGAACCACCGGTTTAGCTGTGAATCCATGCACTGCCACTGGACTGACAGAGACGAGCTCATGAGAAACAAAACACGTGAGTGTATCAAACACGGCCGTACCCTTTCGATGATCCGGTTTCTCTGTCGGTGACGATTCTGGCGTTGACGGCTCCTTCAAAAGCTTCTTTCAGAGAGTGATCTGTGGTGTCCTCTGACAGACCCTTGACAAACAGGGTTTTTGTTGGCCCTACAAACAGAAGGAGAACCAGTTAGCATTCGTGAAGGTAAAAAAAAAAAAAAAAAAAAAAAAAAAAAGGCTGGTAAAACTTGAGTGAATAAGAGGCAATCTACAAACCAGAGCCTCCTCTTCCTCCTCCACTGCTGCGATCTCTGTCGTTCTGACTGAACTCTAATCGGATACTTCTGCCCTCGATTTCTGTGTTGTTGCAATTCTCCAGCGCCTCCTTGGCATCCTCCACGCTCTCGAACTCCAAAAACGCAAATCTGGAAAAAAAAAAAAAAAAAAAAAATTAGACCACATTAGCCAAAAAGTCAGCACAGCAAAAACATCAAGACACTTGAATGTGGCTATACTCAGGGATGACAGCATAATTTTAATAGTGCAACAATTGGCCTGTCCACACATAAATTGGTGTGAAATTTTATTTTGAGCAAAAGGCTGTTAAACACCAACAAACATTTGCATGCTGCTTTTTTCCTCCATTATAATGTCAAAAACTGACCAACCAATAAGATTCATGCTCTTTGGTTACCACAAATAGCAGAACATTATTCCAGGTAAAAAAAAAAAATGTAAAAAAAAATAAGCTAAATTTAGAAATGTACCAGTCTTTTTTTTTTGCTTTTAAACGCCACCTACTGGCAGAGTGATTCTGAATTCTCCTTTAGCCTGTCAAATGTTTTCCCTTTTTAGATATTGGTCTGAATAGACAAAGTGTGTGCTAAAGAAGCTTTTGGATACCAGCGGTTGTAAAGTTTGAATGATTCCTTAACTTCATGCAATCTGAATCAATTCTAAAGTGATTCAATCATTTAAGTCAAAAAATATTCTTCCTGGTGTTCATTTAGTGAACAAATTGAAGGAGAAAAACACATTTCCATCTTGAAAGGCCATTTAGGCCAAATACTTTGACGAGCCTCATTTAAGCCTTAAATCATCCTAATCAACTCCTCCTCATTCAAAACACGTCTACACCGGTCTGACTGCATCGAAGCACCTGACCTACCCCTTCGGTCTGCCGTTGTTCTGTGGTACTCTGATGGACACGGCCTTCTCAAACACACTCTGGAGGGACTCTTCATTCGCGCTGAACGATAGGTTGTTTACAACCAGGATTTTTTGTTGGCTTGACCAACGGCTAAATGAACAGAAAACATTCCATTAACATTCACAATAAAAGTCAAACCAGACAAAACTGCACCCAGCTGTCATTACTCACTTCTGCTGCCCTGCCGACTCTTTTCTCCGGTGAAGTCTATGATGATGGAGCGGCCCTGAACATCCGAGCCTTGCGCCTCCTCCATCGTCTTCTCAGCGATCGCCTCGGACTTAAACTCCAGGTATGCGATTCTGTACCCAAAGAGAACGTCAGTCAAGCATTTGTTTAAAAGACGCATTTTTAATAACGCAAAGAGCCACGGCTTAGTCTTACCCTCTGCTAGAACCGTTGCTGCCCATCGGTATCCTGATATCAGTAGCCTGCTCAAAGACCTCCTGCAGTTCCTCCTGCGTTATGGAGTAGGGCAGGTTCTTCACGAACAACGTGCGTGCATCTCTCTCTGAGGGAAGAACGGTGATAAAACGTTGGCGTCTGCGAGCTCAATGTGTGACTACCGCACAAGCGACGGCTCCAGATCAGCACTTGACTATCTTAAACCCACACGGGAGTTCGGGAAAGTGAAAAGCTGTCATCATTTCTGGTTTGATTTGCATTCAAAGCGGCAGCTGAGAGACGTTACCTTTTTTGCTATCCTGGGAGTCTTCTTTGCTTTTGGCTTTGTCGAGTTTCACCGGTTGGCCCATCAGCTTCTTGCCATTGAGCCCCAAAGCCTTCTGCATCTCTTCCTCTGACGCAAAGTCAACATAACCAAATTTTTCAAAAGACATTATGAAGCTTGTATTAGGAGTCAAATCAACAGCCACAACCCCTTTACAATGACAACACTGATTTAAAGAGTACATGCAACAACAACTGTCTCCTTACTTGCTACCGCCAAGTCTGACGTCCTGAATTTCAAGGCCTTCCTTTGAGAAGAACTTTGAGATCGCGGACTTGATTTCATCAAAGTCTTTATTGGAGTTTAAGTTGCCCAAGAAGAGACTGAAACCTGAAAATTTACAGCAACGTTAGTTCATCAACCCAAGACAAAGAAACAGCCTCTTTCCCTCTTCAGCCAGCATCAGATTTAACAAACGCTCACATCACACGTTTCAGTATTAAATCCCTTGAATCATCACATGTGGTTAAATGCACAAGAACGGAAGCGTACAGAAGTGAGGTCTCACCTTCGCCATCAGTTTTAGCTTTCTTAGCTGGCGGCGTTCCCTTCTCTTTTTTGGCCTCGGCCTTCCTTTTCCCTGGAGTGACGGGGGTTTCTGAAGAACAAAACCCAGAACAACGGAATTAAAGAACTGGACGTGACCAGCGCGGTCAAGCTCCAAAAACAAAACTAAACGAAACAATAAAGAGTATTGCTATACACGGGTATAACCAGGACTTCCATGCACCTGATCATCATAAAATAAAACTCAAAATATCCTTTTTTCTGTTCCTTATGTATAAAACACTATCTGAACTCTAATAATGCCTTCAAAACATGTACATCATCATCATGCACCTGATCATCATAAAATAAAACTCAAAATATCCTATCAACTTCACTGTCATACCTTCTTCCTCTTCATCATCATCGTCCTCATCATCGTCATCCTCCTCGTCTTCTTCAGATTCCTCCTTCGCTTTCACCATTCCTGCCTTTTTGCCCGCGGGAGTCGTGTCCATTTCCTCCTCTTCTGAAACACAATCATATTTTAGACAAACATATAGGACGAAACGCCAAAACTATCAACACTGCAAGCATCAGTCCATAGAGTCATCAAACACTTTCACTATTAAATCCCTTAGTGCATCACATATGAAGCTCTTTAAAAGAAAAATAAATAAATTCTGTCCGGTCACACACCATCATCATCGTCATCCTCATCATCTTCATCATCATCAGACTCCTCCTTCGCTGCGGGTGCTTTTGCAGCAGGTGCTTTGGCTGCAGGTTTAGCAGTCTTTTTAGGAGGCGGGGCTTCTTCCTCTTCAGACTCATCTACAGTCAAATTGAGACGGTGATTAATACTGAAAGGTGGTGCACTCATGGTGAGAACGACTTCAGTACGAGTCTTGGATTGATCATTAGAGTATTTCTCACCATCATCCTCATCGGACTCCTCAGCAGGAGCAGCCTTCTTGGCAGGAGCTGCTTTCTTTGCTAGTGTGGCTTTAGCAGGTGTGGCTTTCTTGGGAGGAGGCGGTGGCTCTTCCTCTGATTCGTCATCTGTGAAGACAGGAAACAGCTGTTAGAATGTATATGGTCTCAAAATCACTCAAACACAGTATCAATCCTGAGACATGTTCATACCGTCCTCCTCGTCGTCGTCGTCAGACTCCTCTGCAGGCGCGGCCTTCTTGGCAGGAGTTGCCTTGGCAGGTGCAGCCTTCTTTGGAGGAGCTTCCTCTTCTATTGAGAAGAACGGAGAAATGATTGGATTTCGCCCTTCAGACTAACACCACCGCCCTGAGAAGACCATCATGAAAACATGAGCTTACCAGATTCTTCATCATCATCATCGTCGTCACTCTCACTCTCCTGTTTGGCGGCAGCTTTTCCGTTCTTCACTGCCTTCGCCGGTGCTGCTTTTTTCTTTGCTACAGCTTTAACTGGCGGCACCTGCCGGATCAAAATTTAAACCTAACAATTTCTGCATTCACAGAGAGATTAAAACGCTTGATTAGTAGATCAATTCCTCACCTCTTCCTCATCCTCGCTGTCCTCCTCGCTGGAGTCCTCTTCCACTTCCTTGGGAGGCGGAGGTGCCTTTTTCTTAGGAAGAGCTTGCTTTTTAGCTGCCTGCAAACGTTGAGAAAAACTGATTTGTGAGGACTGAAACCGATTTAGTGACAAATGCATTTTTTTTTTTTAAATTGTTGCAATTATGCCGATGTTTATCATGTTTCCTGAAACACATGCAACTTTTTTTATCATCTGAAATGTGCCACTACTTCTATTCCAAAACAACTTTCAGTTTTCGCTTTAGTTTTATAATGGTACTATAACATTTTTTCCATTCCTGTTTGAAAACACCACTAAAGATTTAGAGTGAAGGGAACTAAAAATACAAGTTTACAGTTTATTAACATTTATAATGTTTGCACATGGCTTGCACGTGACTATTTCCGTGTGATAAACTGTGGGGAATAAAAGCCACTTGTGTTTTTCGTCTCGAAATAACGGGCGTTTGACTTTTTGCAGAAAACATTTTAAGTTAATATTTACAGATGATTGTTTTAATTTTAACTACAACATCTAGGGCTGTTCTGTATAGAAACAGGTTGGAGGTGCAGTTATTTTTTTTTTATATTTAAAAAAAAAAGAAGCACTTTTCAGTTATTCGTATTGTATTCACGCATTGAACACAAATAAATACAATATAAGTAATAAACTAATACACTCATCTCCAGTGCTAGTATGAGACACAGCATATGTTTGGAGGTGTGGCCTAATCAAACACCATTTGATCGTTTTTATTCGAAAAGCATCAAAGAGCAAAAACATCTCTTATTTTTATAGATCATTTATGCGTATTCGCGTAAAACTTTAGCGCGGTGAATTTGGTAATTGCAAATTTTAGTTAGTTATCTTGTGTAACTAGTATTAAATAACTGATCACTTAAATAAAACCACCGATCAAAGGTTAACAAAAAAAAAAAAAAAAAAAATTACGTCCGAGTATAGAAATGAGTTTAAAAGTTTATTAAAAGGAGTTAAAAATGAAGTTGAAAAGCACCGCACTGCGCGTGAAACTCCCCGCGTGGACGAACCCACGTGGGGTTCTCCTTACACGTGGAAAACCCACATGCACGCTATCCAACAGGCTAGTTTATGAACACACGTGCCAGGCTCGCATATTATAATCACGCAAATCACACAATGTGCGTTAACGACGCGCCGCGGTTTAAAGCACCGTGTTAAATGTCCGCTCATCCGCTTCAAAGAGCCAAAATGGAGGCGTTTAGCATCCGGCTACATCGCTACACGGCTCACGTGGCGAGCGCGCGATTTAGCGCGAAACCGCGACACTCTAAAAGCTCGAGAAACCTCGCTTGCTAACGACGGCTGGTTTTACAACACTACAAAACGTGTCACATACACACTGATAAAAAAAAATACTCCATGCGTGTCAGCTGAGGCCTAAAGAAGGAGAAGCGTGGCCCGCCCGTGCGAAGCGAATAACCCACACAAACGGCTATTAGATTAGAATTAGTTTATTTTAGAAGCAACTATTTAGCATTAAAAATCATTTGCACTCTTTGAGTTTACCTGTGTAAAGCTATGAAACACACATGATCGAGATACATGTGTCGCACATGTGGGCCTTCTCCACATCAGAGGCGGCACAACGAAAAACGGAACATTTAGCGTTTCGACCGTTTAAATTTAAATCGACACTTTGAGTTAGAATGTGTTTGCAGATATCTTACCTTGGCAAGCTTCACCATGACTGAAGGTTTTGTTTTTTGTCTTTTTTTTCTTAACAGTAAGGGTGATAACAGGAGCGTGGCGCAGGTAAAACCGTTCAGTCACACGTGCTTCTCTGTACAGGACGGAAAAGAGCGCTCGCATACGCTTTTAGTACGTCCGGCGAGGCCCCGCCCACTGAGCCCGCCCTCCAATGACATTCAGCGACGGGAGGTCCGAGTCGTTTCCGCGAATCGGTTCTCTTTCGATTCAGTGATTCTTTAATGTCTTGATGTAATTACACCATCACGTGGCCCATAACATTCTGGCGCGGATGGCAAATAAATAAGGTTGACATTTAATTAAACAAGGAAAAACGGCCCTGTCTACTTTTCGTTTTAAAATGCATGTAAAGAATACAATCTATGAAACAATAAAAAAAAACTACTGATGTTGTGAAAATAAGATAAAATGAATACTAACCCGATATTGTTATCATATATATATATATATATATATATATATATAATATATATATATGTGTGTGTGTGTGTGTGTGTATAGTGTGTACCCGTGGTGTTTATATTCATTTTTTTTAGTGAATCAAAACCATACATGCAGTACAACAAATGCAATGCTCGGTTCTCAAACAATCGACTCACCTGAGCCGGATCTTTGTAGTGTATTACTGTATAACATGTATGAATCATTTTGAGTGATTATTGAATAAATCAGACTTATTCGTCAAATGAAAATGAACCACGTTGTGTCATGTTGTATCAATTTTCAACCACACTGTTTTATTCAGTATATATATCATAAACAATATTCTTATTTGTATATATTTGTGAAGGGATTTTTTAATTGTTTAAAAATCATGATGTTAATGTTTGAATATTAATTAGCAATGCCCAATTGAAAAAATGTTTTAATGCATTTGATGACTCAAATTGCTCCTTTGTTGTTGTTGCTACAACTAGCCTACTACTAGGCCTCTTACCCTTTTATTATTTCTCATGTTCATATTTATTTTTAATGCACAGTAGCTGACTATATTTACATTGCAATGCAAGTTTTACCCTGTATACTGTAAATGTATGAAAGGTAAAAATCCTGCATCTTGATTAAGTCTTTGAGTCGTTTCTATTTAATGAATGCGTCAAGCTTGTTAGCAAATGGTTCATAGGTTCGCTATTCAATCTGAATCACTCGGACAGTTCATCACTCACTGAGGCATCTGGAGCACTCAATACGTACCACAAGTACAAATATAAAGGAGCTGAAATATTTATTATTTATTTGTATGTAATAACCATTGAAAACTAACTAAGATTTACATCTGTGTGCTACTCGATTCAACATAAAGACATGCAATAAAGAACTTAAATTTACTATAATTTACTATGGGAAACAACAACAAAAAGAACTTAAATTTACTATAATTTAACAAAACAAACAAAAACAATCCCATGTTAATGCAGCATCATTAAATTCCGCGGTGTTAATGCCATACATTTTTTTAAATCATATATCAAACTTAATACTTTTTTTTTTTTAAATCATATATCCAATTTAATTGTTACTTTAAGTTTAGCTTGATTCAGATGTTGATTGAGTTAATTCAATCAAAAATCCTACAAACTATATAGCAAAAAGGTAATTGTAACTTTTTATCTCAGTTTATATCTCGTAATTATACGTTTATATTTTGCAATACTTAGTTTGTATCTCATAATTCTTGTATCATAATTCTTAGAAAATATTTAGCAATTCTGAGATAATATTTTTCAAATCTGAGTTTATTTTGGGTTTATATCTTGCAAGTTTATATCTTGCAAAGTTACTATATCTATAATTTAGACTTTTATTCTTATTCTTACATTTTGTCAGTTTGCATCACACAACTGTGAATTGTAATTCTGAGTTTATATCTACCAATTCTGAGTTTATATCTCACAATTCTGAGTTTATATCTACCAATTCTGAGTTTATATCTCAATTCTGAGTTTATATCCCAATTCTGAGTTTATATCTGGCAATTGTGAGTTTATATCTCAATTCTGAGTTTATATCTCATAATTCTGCATTTATATCATAATTCTGAGTTTATATGTCATAATTTTGAGTTTATATCTCACATTTCTGAATTTATATCACAATTCTTTTATATCTCACATTTCTGAGTTTATATCTCAATTCTGAGTTTATATCTCAATTCTGAGTTTGTATCTCAATTCTGAATTTATATCTCAATTCTGAGTTTATATCTCAATTCTGAGTTTATATCTCAATTGTGAGTTTATATGTCAATTCTGAGTCTATATCTCAATTCTAAGTTTATATTTTGCAATTCTGATATAATACAACAATTATTAAAAAACACACAATAATACTAATTAAATATATTTCAAAAAAAATTAAACACACAATTCTATTGTTTAAATTTATTTGTTAAAAATTTATGTCTCAATTCTGAGTTTATATCTCGCAATTCTGAGTTTATATCTGGCAATTCTAAGTTTATATACCTTGCAATTCTAAATTTCTCGGAATTCTGAGTTTAAGTCTCGGAATTTTGAGTTTATATCTCAATTCTAAATTTATATCTCGCAATTTTGAGTTTATATCTCATAATTTTCTTACTAAATATTTTGTAATTCTGAGATAATATTTTGTAATTCTGAGTTTATATCTCAATTGAGATTTCATATCTCAATTCTGAGTTCATATCTCAATTCTGAGTTTATATCTCTCAATTATTAGTTTATATCTCAATTGTGAGTTTATATCTCGCAATTGTGAGTTTATATCTCGCAATTCTGAGTTTATATCTGGCAATTCTGAGTTTATATCTCAATTGTGAGTTTATATCTCGCAAATTCTGAGTTTATATCTCAATTTTGAGTTTATATCTTACAATTCTGAGTTTATATCTCAGTTCTGAGTTTTTATCTTACAATTCTGAGTTTATATCTCAATTCTGAGTTTATATCTCAATTCTGAGTTTATATCTCACAATTCTGAATTTATCTCAGTTCTGAGTTTATATCTCACAATTCTGAGTTTATATCTCAATTATGAGTTTATATCTCACAATTCTGAGTTTATATCTCAATTATGAGTTTATATCTCACAATTCTCTCACTACTTTCTAGTATATCTCACAATTCTGAGTTTATATTGCAATTCTGACTTTAAATCTCAAAATTATATCTCTCAAATCTAACTCAAAATTCCAATTCTTAAATTTTGTCTCAATTCTGAGTTTATGTCTCGTAATTCCGAGTTTATATAATTTTGAGTTAATATCTCAATTCTAAGTTTATAACCCGCAATTCTGAGTTTATATAATTCTGAGTTTATATCTCATAATTTTGAGTTTATATAATTCTGAGTTTATATCTCGTAATTCTAAGTTTATATAATTCTAAGTTTATATCTCACAATTTTGAGTTTATATCTCACAATTCTAAGTTTATATCTCAATTCTGAGTTTATATCTCGCAATTCTGAGTTTATATCTCAATTCTGAGTTTATATCTCAATTCTGAGTTTATATCTCACAATTCTGTTTATATCTCAATTCTGAGTTTATATCTCATTTCTGAGTTTATATCTCATTTCTAAGATTATATCTGGCAAATCTCAGTTTATATCTCATTATTCTGAGTTTATATCTCACAGTTCTGAGTTTATATCGTAATTCTGAGTTTATATCTCACAATTCTGAGTTTATATCTCACAATTCTGAGTTTATATCTCATAATTCTGAGTTTATATCTAAATCCTAATTTTACACAACGTAATTGTGAGTTTATATCTCGCAATTGTGAGTTTAAATATAAAAATATATATATCAATACCTCGCAATTATTAATCAATACCTAGAATTCCGATAAATAAATCTGAACTGTGAGACAAAGTTTTCATAAAGAGAAAATTTATGTCTCAATTCTGAGTTTATATCTCGCAATTCTGAGTTTATAATTTAGAATTTTCTTATCAGAATTCTGAGTTTATATCTCGCAATTCTAAGTGTATGTCAATTCTGAGAATTCTGAGTTTATATCTCGCAATTCTAAGTGTATGTCAATTCTGAGTTTATATCTCAATTCTAAGTTTATATCTCAATTCTAATCTCGCAATACTAAAAGTATATCAAAACTCAGAATTCATACAATATATCAATCAAAACTAAATGTAAATCCTGAAATTATGAGTGCAAATCTCAATTCTAAGTTTATATCTCAATTCTAAGTTTATATCTCATTTCTGAGTTTATATCTCACAATTCTAATTTATATCTCAATTCTAAGTTTATATCTCACAATTTGAGTTTATATCTCACAATTCTAAGTTTATATCTCAATTCTAAGTTTATATCTGGCAATTCTCAGTTTATATCTCAATTCTCAGTTTATGTCTCAATTCTGAGTTTACATCTCGCAATTCTGAGTTTATATCTGGCAATTCTGAGTTTATATTTCAATTCTAAGTTTATATCTCAATTCTAAGATTATATCTGGCAAATCTCAGTTTATATCTCAATTCTGAGTTTATATCCATAATAAAAATTGCTAGTGTGCAGTGAGAAACATCTCTAAATCCTTACATCATATAAACAAAATAAAAATTGATATTATAAAATAATAAAAATTACTAAAACAATAAAAAATTCAAGTCTTGCTCGCAATTCTGAGTTTATATTAATTCTGAGTTTATATCTCGCAATTCTGAGTTTATATCTTGCAATTCTGAGTTTATATCTGGCAATTTTGGGTTTATATCTTGCAATTTTGAGTTTATATCTCATAATTCTTACTTTATATTTCACAATTCTGAGTTTATATCTGGCAATTCTGAGTTTATATCTGGCAATTGTGAGTTTATATCTCAATTCTGAGTTTATATCTCAATTCTAAGTTTATATCTCAATTCTGAGTTTATATCTCATAATTCTGAGTTTATCTCACAATTCTTAGTTTATACCTCAATTCTGAGTTTTATCTTACAATTCTGAGTTTATATCTCACAATTCTAAGTTTATATCTCAATTCTGAGTTTATATCTGGCAATTCTCAGTTTTATATCTCAATTCTCAGTTTATATCTCAATTCTGAGTTTATATCTCGCGATTCTAATTTTATATCTCAATTCTAAGTTTATATCTCACAATTTGAGTTTATATCTCACAATTCTAAGTTTATATCTCAATTCTGAGTTTATATCTCGCAATTTTAAGTTTATAATCTCAATTCTAAGTTTATATCTCACAATTTTGAGTTTATATCGCACAATTCTAAGTTTATATCTCAATTCAGAGTTTTATATCTCAATTGTGAGTTTATATCTCGCAAATTCTGAGTTTATATTTCAATTTTTCTCAATTAGTTGAAAAATTTACTCATTTACCTCATGTCCTTAATAGACCGTACCCCCATGTGAAAAGATAATTGTAACTTTTTATCTCAGTTTATATCTCGTAATTGTATGTTTATATTTTGCAATACTGAGTTTGTATCTCATAATTCTTACTTTATGTATCATAATTCTGAGATAATATTTAGCAATTCTGATTTTAATATTTCACAATTCTGAGTTTATATCTGGCCATTTTGGGTTTATATCTCATAATTTCTTACTAAATATTTTGTAATTCTGAGACAATATTTTGTAATTCTGAGATAATATTTTGCAATTGAAAGTTTATATCTGGCAATTTTGGGTTTATATCTTGCAATTTTGAGTTTATATCTCATAATTCTTACTTTATATTTCACAATTCTGAGTTTATATCTGGCAATTCTGAGTTTATATCAAGCAATTCAGAGTTTATATCTTGTAATTCTGAGTTTCTATCTCGTAATTCTGAGTTTCTATCTCAATTTTTTTAGTTTACTTCAAGCAACTTGGAGTTTATATCTCAATTCTGAGTTTATATCTCATAATTCTGAGTTTATATCTCAATTCTGAGTTTATATCTCACAATTCTGAGTTTAAATCTGAGTTTATATGGAAACTTAACAATTGACTTCAAGCAACTTGGGCTATGAGCTTCTCCACCCTTCTTTCAGACTCTATGACCTTGGTTTCCAAATGAAATACAAAACTTGCTCTCATCTGAAAAGAAGACTTTGGACCACTGGGCAACAGTCCAGTTCTTCTTCTCCTTCGCCCAGTAAGACGCCTCTGACGTTGTCTTTTGGTTCAGGAGTGGCTTAACAAGAGGAATACGACAAATGTAGCTAAATTCCTTCACACGTTTGTGTGTGGTGGCTCGTGATGCCTTGACCCCAGCCTCAGTCCATTCCTTGTGAAGGTCACTCAAATTCTTGAATCGATTTTGCTTGACAATCCTCATAAGGCTGCGGTTCTCTAGGTTGGTTTATGTGCATCTTTTTCTTCTAGACCTTTTTTTCCTTCCACTCAACTTTCTGTTAACATGCTTGGATACAGCACTCTGTGAACAGCCAGCTTCTTTGGCAATGTGGCTTCACACTCCTTGTGAAGGATGTCAATGATTGTCTTCTGGACAACTGTCAGATCAGCATTTTATGTTGAGATTGTGAATTGGTGGATTTTTGTTAAATGTGAGATTTTGAAGGCTCAGGAAACCTTTGCAGGTGTTTTGAGTTAATTAGCAGATTGGCATGTCACCATATTCTAATTTGTTGAGATAGTGAATTGGTGGGTTTTTGTTAAATGTGAGCCAAAATCATCACAATTAAAAGAACCAAAGACTTAACTTTAAAACTCCTGCCAGCAGACTTCTTCAGTCAGTGTGCACTGAATTTATTTAATACACAAGATTCACAATTTGAGTTGAATTACTGAAATAAATGAACTTTTCCATGACCTGTATGTCAGTGTCATTGTTATGTGTCAAGATGCAGACCTTAATGTTTTCTTCTAAGGCATTTTTTGTAAAAGTTGCTTAATTATCTTAATTTGACTAGGGCTAATTCCTGGCTTAAACTAAATCCTGTTTGTGAAACCAGGCCTTAATCTCGTAATTCTGAGTTTACATCTCATAATTCTGAGACAATATTTCATAATTCTGAGTTTGTATTTTGCAATTCTAAGTTTATATCTCACAATTCTTATTTTATATATCGTAATTCTGAGATAATATTTAATGATTCTGGAAGAATATTTAACAATTCAGAGTTTATATCTCGCCATTCTGAGTTTATATCTTGTAATTCTTACTTTATATATCATAATTTTGTCCAAAGCGACTTACAAATGAGAACAATAGAAGCAATCAGACCAGCGAGAGAACAACAACAGTATACAAGTGCCATGACAAGTCTCAGTTAGTCTAGCACAGAACACGTAGGTATGTTTTTTTTTTCAAGAAAAGAAAAGAAAAGAAAATGTAAGTGCTAGTATTAGTTGCTCAAGTGCTGGCGAAAAAGATGTGTCTTTAGATGTTTTTTAAAGATGAGTAAAGACTCTGTTCGAAGTGAGACTGGGAGGTCATTCCACCTGGGCACCCTAGTGATTTTGAACCTCTTTGGGATGGCGCCTTTCACTTGCAGAATGCAAGCTTCTGGAGGGCACATAAGTTTGTACTAGTGAGTTTAGGTATATCGGTGCCACGATAGTGAACGTCTTGTAGGCAAGCATCAGTACCTTGAATTTGATGCGAGCAGCTACTGGTAGCCAGTGTAACCTGATAAGGAAAGGATGCAGGAAGGCCCGCCAAGAGAGCATTACAATAGTCCAGTCTGGAGAGAACAAGAGCTTGGACAAGAAGCTGTGTGGCTTCCTCTTACAGGAAGGGTCTGAATCTTCCTAATGTTTGTATAAGGCAAATCTGCAGGACCGGGTCGTTGTAGCAATATGATCTGTGAAGCGTAACTGATAATCGATCACAACTCGGTTTCTGGCTGTCCTGGAAGGAGTTATGGTTGACGAACCCAGCTGTATAGAGTAGTTGTGATGAAATGATGGGTTAGCTGGAACCACAAGCAGTTCTGTCTTAGTAAGGTTGAGCTGAAGGTGATGGTCCTTCATCCAGCTAAAAATGTCTCTCAGACAGGCTGCACACGCGAGCAGCTACCGTCGGATCATCTGGTTGGAAGTGAGAAGTAGAGTTGAGTGTCATCAGCATAGCAGTGATAAGAAAAGCCATGCTTCTGAATGACAGACCCTAATGACGTGATGCCAGATGGAGAAGAGAAGTGTTCCAAGCACTGAGCCTTGAGGAACCCCAGTAGCAAGAAGTTGTTACCTCACCCCTCCAAGACACCCTGAAGGACCTACCTGAGAGGTAGGACTTAAACCACAGGAGCGCCGTTCCAGAGATGCCCATCTTTCTGAGGGTGGACAGGGGAATATGGTGGTTAACTGTGTCAAAAGCAGCAGACAGATCCAGCAAGATGAGTACTGAGGATCTGGAAGCTGCTCTAGCCAGTCGTGAAACCTGACATTACATTATGCATCATACAATGTACAAAATCATTTACCTTATTACCCTTTTCATAAACAACAACAAGTACAAAAAAACTAAAAAAAAAACACAACAAACCTCAGTCTTTATACAAAACAAAATGTACACACACACACATACAAACAGTGGAAAAGTGTCACGCTTTATACAGTCCGATTTGCACATTAAATTCATTTCAAAATAAAAGTGCTTTAGCTGCTCCGTACAAAAGGGTCAATGCAATACAGACTTCATACTGTATATTCTGTTTAACAAATTGGCAATCAATTACAATTTTTAGATAATATTTTGCAATTCTGAGTTTAAATCTAGCAAATATCACTCTATATATTATAATTCTGAAATAATATTTCATAATTCTGGGATAACATTTAGCAATTCTGCATTTATATCTCAAAATTCTGAGTTTATATCTTGTTATTCTTACTTTATATATCGTCATTCTGATATAATAGTTCGCAATTCTGAGATAATATTTTGCAATTCTTAATATTTTGTAATTCTGAGATCATAATTCGCAATTCTGAGATCATATTTTCGTTATTCTGAGTTTGTATCTCACAATTCTTACTTCATATATCGTAACTCTGAAATAATATTTGGTAATTCTGAGATAATATTTTTAGCATTTCTGAGTTTATATCTCTCAATTCTGAGTATATCTTGCAATTCTGAGTTTATATCTCACAATTCTGAGTTTATATCATAATTCTGAGCTATTTCTTAATTCTTAGATAATATTTTGCAATTCTGAGTTTAAATCTTGCAAATATTACTTTATATTTTGTAATTCTAAGATAATATTTTGTAATTCTTAGAAAATATTTCAGAATTCTGAGTTTATATCTTGCAATTTTGAGTGTATATCTCATAATTCTTACTTGAGATAGCGGAAATCTTAGATAATATTTCATAATTCTTAAATAATATTTCACAATTGTGAGTTTATATATCGTAATTCTTT
This sequence comes from Cyprinus carpio, assembly GCF_018340385.1. Classification (NCBI taxonomy): domain Eukaryota; kingdom Metazoa; phylum Chordata; class Actinopteri; order Cypriniformes; family Cyprinidae; genus Cyprinus; species Cyprinus carpio. The sequence goes on along the minus strand of NC_056593.1, from coordinate 19,945,099 downwards.
TTTTATATTTATTTAATTCATTTAAAAACAAATGCAACAACAGCATTTAACATGAATGAAAAGGAGCAAAAAGAAGTAAAAAACTTATAATGTCTGCCCCCATCAACACAAAATCATTTACAGTTCCAGTTAATTTAAGCTGTCTCATGCAGCCGTCTCTTTCTCTAAGGCATCAAAACACAAAATTACATCAATAAAGTTGATCTGCTACTACTTCCGCAGCATTATATTTCTGCAACAGTGATAATTTAACATACTTCTTAAACACATAAGTACCTTTGATTGTGACACATTTTTCCTTTACAGCCGATTGGAACCTGGGTTTTTTAAAAACCTCAGTACCTTTTAGTTCATATCTACTTTTCCTCTTGGTGAATCTGTTTTGCAAATTATTCGGTAAACTTTCCAGATGAGCTTTATACATGGTTTTTAGAAGGTTATACTCTACTAATTCATTAAATTCAAATATGTGATTTCCATGTCAAATGTTCGTCAATTATAATACCTGGAAACTTAATCTCATGTGCCCTCTCAATTTCTAATCCATTTAATAAACAATGATGTTTTGACATATATATATATATATTTTTTACTACAAAATATCATAAATTTAGTTTTTGCCGATATTTAGGGACAATCTTTTGGCATTGAACCATTTCATAATTTTCTGAAATTCATTCTCTACAATTTGTAGGACATCTTTTATATTTTTTCCTGAATAAAATAAAGTGGTTTCATCCGCAAACAGAATGCACCTAAGTAACTGAGACACAGACACAATGTCATTTACATATAGAAGAAAAAGTATAGGTCCTAGGACTGATCCTTGTGGTACCCCACAAGTTATATTATAATTATTAGACTTTATGTTGTCAATTTCAACAAACTGACTTCTGTTTTTTTAAATAGCTGGTAACCCTTTGATGTGCCACACACCTCTGATACCATATTTGTATAATTTATGCAACAATATCTTGTGGTCCAGCGTATCAAACGCTTTTTGAAGATCCACAAAGATGCTTACTAAATAGTGCTTTTTATTTATAGCATTGGTAATTTCTTCAGTTAGTTCCATAATTGCTGTAGCAGTTGAGTGATTAGGACAAAACCCATATTGGCTGTTACTTAAAATCTTAAATTAATTTAGAAATGTATTCAGTCTAATGGCAAATAACTTCTCCAGAATTTTAGAGAACTGTGGAAGTAATGATATTGGTCTATAATTAAAAAATTCAGATTTATTTCCTTTTTTAAACAGTGTGAATTACTTTGGCTATTTTCATGCAGTCTGGAAATATCCCTAAAATAAATAACAAATTACAGATATAGGTAAAAGGCTCAATAATTACATCTATAATTTGCTTTATCAATTCCATATTCATATCAGTATAATCATTTGATTTTTTATTAGCACACTTCTGGACAATTGTCAATATGTCACTCGCTTGTACACTTTCAAGAAAAACACTGCCAAGATTATCTGGTACTGTGCCACCATTGATGTTTCCATCTAGAATTTGTTGTGACAAAGTAGGGCCAATATTTACAAAATAATTATTGAATTCATTTACAATTTCAGTTTTATTGCAAATATCAACACTGTTCTTTGTAAACTTATTTGGAAATTTTGTTTTTACCTTGCCTTTTTGCATAACAGAATTTATAATGCTCCATGTGTCTTTTGTACTATTTTTATTTTTGTCTAACAATTTAGTGTAGTAATCCTTTTTTTGCCTTCTTATGATTCCAACTAATTTGTTTTTTATATTTTTTATACCTAACTTCAGCATCTTTAGTTCTTGATCTTAAAACAATCGGTACAAATAGTTTTTTTTCTTACAGGCATTTTTCAGTCCATTTGTCATCCATGGATTGTTAACAGTATTTTTCTTAATACGAGCATTTGCTTTGGTTATTTTTACATTTTTTATCATACAGATTAATTAATGTCATCATGAAAGCCTCATATGCAATAATTACATTATCTGTGTACACTCTATCCCAGCTCTGTTTCTTCAAAACTTCTCTAAAGGCCTCTAAAATCCTTACTAGATTTATCTCGAAAGAGTGTTTTAAATTCATCTTCTATGATGTCATATGATGTTTTCTCATAATTATAAATACAGGGAGATGATCACTCACGTCTGTCTAAAGATACCACTAATTAATTTACCATGTACATTTGTAAATATATTATCAATAATAGTTGCAGCACTATGTGTGGTCACCCTTGTAGGTCTAGTTATCATTGGGTATAGATCTGTGCTTTTCATGCAATTCTTAAATTCACTTGATGCTGTAGGATTTCCCAGATCTATACTGAAGTCACCACACAAAATTAATGATTTGTTATTAATTTTTTCAAACATCTCTAGGATTTTGTCTATAAATAGTTCAACACAGGACCCTGGTGCTCTATACACACAACTGATCAACATATTCTCCATACTGCTCCAGTTCATCAATCCGCTGCTCCCGCGTAGAGATCCGTGGGTCCTTTTCTCTCATCATGATTTTCAATGTTGTCACTTCGTCCACAAGTTTTGAGCAGTTGTTCCTGTTGCGACGTCACCTTTGCCAGCTCACTAGACATAAAGTTTAATGATCGCTTGATCCCCTCCATTTCGTCTGCCGTGTCGATTACTTTCCCTAAAGTGTTCTGAGATATTCTGAGATAATATTTAGCAGTTCTGAGTTTATATCTCGCAATTCTGAGTTTATATCTCGTAATTTTTACTTTATATATCATTATTCTCAAAATAATATTTCGTAATTCTTGGATAATATTTAGCAATTCTGAGTTTATATCAGTCAATTCTGAGGATATATCTTGCAATTTTGAGTTTATATCTCATAATTCTTACTTTATATATCATCCTATTGTGAGAATATTATTTAATAATTCTTAGATATATTTCACAATTCTGAGTTTATATCTCGTAATTCTGAGTTTATATATCTCGTAATTTTTACTTACATATCATTATTCTGAAATAATATTTCGTAAATCTGAGATCATATTTCGTAATTTCTGAAGAATCCCATTTCATGATGGAAACAAAAAATATTATATCAGAAATACATAAACTCAGAAAAGAGATATAAACTCAGAATTGCGAAATACTGTCTCGGAAATATGAAATTTTATATCAGAATTACAATATATAAAGTAAGAATTGCGAAATATTATATCAGAATTACAATATATAAAGTAAGAATTGCGAAATATTATATCAGAATTACAAAATATTATTTCAGGATTACGATATATAAAGTCATATTTGCGAGATTTAAACTTAGAATTGCAGAACTGCAAAATACTATCTCAGAATTATGAAATATTATCTAAGATTTCAGATATATAAAGTAAGAATTATGAGATATACACTCAAAATTGCAAGATATAAACTCAGAATTCTGAAATATTTTCTAAGAATTACAAAATATTATCTTAGAATTACAAAATATAAAGTAATATTTGCAAGATTTAAACTCAGAATTGTGAAAATATTATCTAAGACTTATGATATATAAACTCAGAATTATGAGATTTAAACTTTAAATCTCAATTCTGAGTTTATATCTCGCAATTCTGGGATAATATTTAGCAATTCTGAGTTTGTTCCCTCAATTCTGAGTTTATATCTCGCAATTCTGGGATAATATTTAGCAATTCTGAGTTTGTTCCCTCAACTTGGCAACCTACAACAGTGACGAGTACTGCAGGAAGGAAAGGATAGAAACGGGACAGGAGGAGAAGACTCAGGTGGTGCTCCGGTGGGAAACATCAACAATATACATGAAAATTGAGATATAGCTTACAACATCAAAAGGCTATGGTTAATTGATTAAATATGAACGCTGCAAAGTGGCTAAATCAGGTGCTGCTGCGTTGTTTACTGCAGTTACCGGGGACATGGCTATAATTCCTGACGAAAAGCGTAAAAGAAGGAATTAGCATTTTTCAATAAGCCCTTCTATTTTTATTTTAGTCCAAGTCCAAAGGCACAAAGGACCCTTATTTATATAGCAGAAAACATGCAGTTTAAATAATTGTGATATAGTGTTTAAATTAATACAATAAATTAATAAAAAAAAAAAAGTCAAATACCAGTATGCTTCTACTAATATATAAAAAAAAAAAAAAAAAATATTATAATATTGAATACTTTTGCCCAACCCCCGTCTCTGAAATAATATATCATAAAAGTCTGAATTGTGATAAAAAAATACACAATAAAATTCATTGGTGAATAAACCACAAAGGGCTTTCTTTCTTCAAAAGTCTGAATTGTAAAAAAAAAAAATCACAATTTCAATATTAAATTTAACTCATAACTAAACAAAAACAACCACACCACACAAAACAAATTCCTTCTTCCATCCTACAAAAAAAAACATATTTTCCACAAACGAAACAAAATAACTTATTTTATATCACTAGAAAACAAAAAAACTCATACACTAACTAAACAAAATAACATGATTATAAAATCATGACAACAATAGGTGAAGTAAGGTATAACAAACAGGGGCGTTGCACAAGGATCCCGGGCCATATGCATAGGCAGTCATGATGGGACACCCATGCCCCCCCATTGAAAATATCCAGGTAAAAATAAAATATATTCCAGACTTTTCAAGGGCCCTCTCTTCCATGGGGGCCCTGGTAATCAGTACTGGTTTACCCCCAGTCTGACACCCTGGTTTTGGAGCAAATGTAACAATAGGTGAAGTAAGGTATAACAAATTCTACCTTAATAAGGTGATGCTTTTGTCCAGTGAATGCATTTGACAACTATAACAAATTCTACCTTAATAAGGTGATGCTTTTGTCCAGTGAATGCATTTGACAACTCTGGCCTATGAGACAATGCAAGTACACTACTAACACAATTAAGACAAAGACAAGACGTAAGAGAACACATGTTTTTCGGGTCTTATACTGCGTAGTCTGTAAACCCCTGTAAACAGAGCATGTAAGATGTTCTTCATCTTCTCCTCTCATGCAACAGGCCTCTGTCCTCAGCAGATCCCACACCTACACACCTCACCACACAGCAACATAGTGTCAATGAGGAATCTTTTATAGGAGATTATCACTGGCCACAAGATGGCATCATTGCATTTTAAACTGCAGTTGAAGCATGATGAAACTGCAGAGCTGTAGAAGTGACCGCCTGCAGGCTATTAGGGGTACTGCAACTTCAGAACAAACAAAGTATTTCTTCATATTCTTTCTGTATATTCTTAGGTGGAAGTCTTTATTTTATTTTTTAACTCTTTTAATTAAGTTTTCTCCAGGTCATATTTTTCTGGATATGGTTTATATGCTTTCTACTACTACAATGGTTTTTGGAAAAAAGTCATGGTGAATATTAATAAAATCTAATTAATTTTTATTATTTAAAAATGTATAATATTTTTTTTTTAATCAGTTTGATATATACACTACAGTTCAAAAACTTAAGGGTCAGGATTTTTTTTTTTTTTTTTTTTAGAAATTAATGTTTTTTATACACCAAAGATGCATTCAATTTATCAAAAAAAAAAAAAAAAAAAAAAAAAAATTACATTTAAAAAAAATAATTCTGGGAAAAAAATTTTTTTTTTTTTACTTTATATTCATTAAATAATTCTGGGAAAAAAAAGTTGCAATTTTAATACTGCAAATATTATCATATTATTATAATAATATCAGCAGCATATATTAGAATGATTTCTGAAGGATCATGTGACTGAAGACTGGAGTAATGTTTGATCACAGGAATAAATTGCATTTTACAATATATTCAAATAGAAAAGAGTTGTTTCAAGTTTTAAAAATACTGAACAGTTCTTACTGTATTCTTGATCAAATAAATGATGAACAGATATATATATATATATATATATATATATAATATATACTGACCCCATTAATCTTACTGACCCGATTGTGATTTTTTTTTTCTTTTCTTTTCTATGACCTCACAGAAATTAGTCAGAAAGCGTAAGAATCCTGTTCCCACCTGTTGGATATTAAATGGCCAGGGTGTAAAAATGATCCAGTGTTAATCATATAATTACAAATATAGTTTTTCTATCAGTATGTATAGCTATTTATATAGTTCCTGTGAGCTTTAAGTCTGAACAAGCTGTTGTTCTCCCAGTTTCTCTCGTAAGTTCAGTTGTCAGATATCGTGTTTCTCATCATTTGTTTAACTGGAGTGAGGTTATCTGTCACAGTGTCTCTTGTTTTACAATATATAGACCCAAAAGAGCCAGCGTGAGTCACTGAAAATTGGCTTTCAAGGACAAAACACCGTTTTTTTCTTCTCTGTGTAATTCTCCTTTAAAAGCACTCTACAAATATATACAGCACTAATTCACTGTAATAAATCTGCTGTTTTGCCCACTTAGTGAGTCAAACTTAATCGTAGTAAGCAATGTTTTTGGACTCCTTTTTGCCATTTCAGTTAAAATTCTGCTAAACGCTTGCCTGATGTTTGAGAGATTCATCTGAACATACTGCTCTCTCATGTCCCCGCCTATACATTACAGCAGGTTTATTAATGAAATATTCAGTATAGAGACCACAGGCTTTTTTACTCACTCGCTTTTCTAAGAAAAAATCTCTCTCTCTTTTTTTTTCCTGATTTTGAGTAGAAATATCCAAAAATCCTCAAAACAAGATTTACTGTATTTATTTCTAAAGGTAATTTATTGTATTTATTGGTTTCAGAGAATTAATGTAGGATTAAGTAAACTGTAAAAATTTGTGAAAACCAATATAGCTTAATATAATTTTGTTATTTTTACTGAAACAAAATCAAAAATATTGATGAAAAATGTTTAATATAAACCACCTTGTAGGGGGCCCCGCCTTTGCCTGTTTGTTTGATTTGTTCGTTATATGCTAGTCAGAATTCAGAAATGATTAGCTGCTTTTCCACTGCACACACAAGATCTAAACGGGCAGCTGGGGCAACAGCTTACAACTATGACCTTCGAGACCACAATCAAACAGCATAAACTGGTATTTATGATTATTTCACATAGAAGAAGCTTTTTAAGCTATGCTTAAAAAACATAGAAGAACACGTATTGAATTGCGTCTGCACCATAGACTGTATAAAAACATGGACGTAGTGTCCTTGACGTCACCCGTAGGTTTCTGAAGAGCGTTTTTGAAGCTCAAAGTGGGCGGAGCCATCTTGGCAGCACGTCACCGCGGGACTCTCCCGGATAATCGGAAATGGGCAAAAGGGCGGTAGCTAGTAGCTAAAGCCACGCCCACTGACAGCAGTGTCAGCAGCGGCAATCCACCTGTCACTCAAGTGGCCACGCCCTTAATTATGCAGAACTTTAAGGCTTAATATAATTTAAACGGATGAGTTATAAAAAAATTCACCTCCCTCACAGTTGTCATGAAGGGAAAAATTAGCTATATAGACTAAAATCATTTTTTGCATCAGGCTGTAAACATGTTTTTTTCTGCTCTAAAGTTGGGCATTTTAACATGAGGAGTCTATGGGACTGACTCCCTTCTGCAGCCAGCCTCAAGCGGCCAGTCGATGAATTACAGTTTTAGTCACTTCCGTGTTGGCTTCACGAGAGAGAGCGGGAGGTTGCGGCTTGGTCTGCACCGATTGATATCACCTGGCTACTTTAAAAAGCTGCACTAAGCCTTTAGCCCCAAAGAGCGCACATTTAGAAAGATAATGATACATTCTCAAATGTTCACACTTCATTTCTTTACAGAGGATGATTCTATATTACTATATTAATGTTCCACTAAATGATGCGATCATCTGATGAGTTCTGAGCGCTCTCTCTCTCATCATAGTGGGGAAGAAATCATAACTATGCCTATTAAATAATACCTATCCTAACAAAAAAACTATTCCTAATATAAAATACCAAAAAAATAAAACACAAAACGTTTTCATCTTAATTCGCACAAAAAAAAACTTTAAAAAAAAACTTTAGTGATCCATTTTATTTTTTTGCATTTGTGCATTTTTAATGATTTTTAAAACATTTACAACTATTAGAGACAAAATAGTTACAAACAGAATTGACCTGCAGTTTGCATTCATTTCAAAATGTTACATAAATAAACTCATATTTATAAATATCTCTTTTATAAACATATAAATAGTTTTTTTAAAACATAAATACATTTATGCGAGAATGAAATACATGAATGTACAGCAGCAGCAACAATATACAGCTTTTATCCACATCATCCGCCATGTGTTTCTTTTATTTTGTACATATATGTTATCTAATTATTTTATTTCAGTTGTATGTTTCATTGTCCCCACAAATGGTCGTCGTAGTGGCTTCGTACCATGAGTCTGATTCTCTAGGTTTTTCCTCAGAAGAGGAGCAACTAAGTCTGTTCTGTCCAAAATCGATGACGTCCGTGATTCGCTCTGAAAAAAAGAGAGGACATTTAGTCAGACGGACTGATGTAGACATCTGTGGCTGACGGCAGATTCTTTGACAACAGTCCTGCATCACACAGTCAGATACTCTTCTCATCAGTTTGGCACATGACGCACTTGAAATCTGTCTGCTCCATAGTTAGTTATCCACTACACTTACACTCTCCAAATCTATTAAACCCAATGCAGAGGTCACAACAAAGCTCCCTGCAATCATACAGCACCTGTTATAATGTCATGTAAAGCCTTTTGCATCAAGAAACTCAGTAATAATCAGAAATTCAGTGAGTTAAACATGTCACATGATACATATGATATACAAAGGGGCACACAAAAGGTAATATGCAACACACACAATTTTATACATCTTATAAATAAATAAATGCAATACATTTGTTTTAATGAAATTTCTCAAAAAATAATACCTACAAATATTTAAGATTTAGATAGATAGATAGATAGATAGATAGATAGATAGATAGATAGATCTAAAGAGTATATTTACAAATATCAATGATTTTGACTATACAGACACTACAAAAATTAAATATGTGATAACACAAATATATATATATATAAAAATATTAATTTAATAAAATTAATTTACATTTTTTAAGATTACCATAATTACCCAAAAATTTAGATACCTCTCAGAAATAATATTTACATCATATATAAATGAATTTTATATTAACATTAGTTTAAAAATTTGTGCTTTTTTATTTTTAAAAACTAATTGTATTTAGTTTACCCACAAAAAAAAAAAAAAACATGATTTAAAACTTTACAGATACTCATTCAATAAATAAATAAATACATTTAGATTTAGATCTCTACAATTGATATTTTTTTTTTTTTTTTTATATATAGTTGTGTGTGTGTGTGTGTGTGTGTGTGTGTGTGTGTGTGTGTAAATAAATAGAATTAAAATTAATAAAAATACATGAAATTCAAAAAAAAAAAAAAATGTATCTCTAGAAGTATCTAAGACTGAGATCTCTAGAAACTCACATCTTCACCCATCGAGAGGTTATTTGCAGGCTGGTAATGAGAGGGTTGACAGCCCATTCCGCTCATGGTTCCTATCCTGTCCATCTTGTGTCCGAAGCATCCGCTCCTGCCCGTCGATCCTCCCTTCTTAGATCCAGCTTTGAGTCTGCGTGAGCCGGGCTGCTCGTTCAGGATCCGAGCCCAAGGGCCCTTGGCCCGAGTGTCCATGCGGAGGTCCCTGAGCAGACGAACCCTGTTCTCCATCCTCCTCTGGCTCTCATCGGACGCCAGGAACTCAGACAGCTCCTCTCCCAACAGCATCCGCAGGGACTGCGGGAAACATGGATGCAGCACTTCAGAAACACTCTCAATACTCTCACCAGTGCTCAGAAAAACAAAGTGCACTATTACTACTCATTTATGTTCTCATTTCACCTGCTAAAACATCCTTTTGGTGTTGTTGTGTGTGTGTGTGTGGTGTGTGTGTGTGTGTGTCTATATGTACTGCCCAGCTAAACTGGTACAAAGAGATATTTCTACCTGATCTGATTCTTAAAAATTGATTTTATCGATTTAAGGTTTTATTAATATTAAACAAGATTTCTGACTAGAATAACCTAGTTTCCATGACAAAACGCACGATCCAGTTTGAGCTCCTTGAGCAGGCACTTTAAACTCTTCCACAAAGTTCCATTCCAGCTTCTAAATCAATCTATTAATATACCAATAGACTAGATTACTACTTTATTTCTATTTATAGTGTATTTGTTTTATGTCCCAGTGTATCTGTTATTGCTATTTATAGGAGATTCGTGGAATTTTCCTTTAGGTTTAATATAAGTTTAGAGAGAGCTCGAATTTAGTCATTTATGTTTTAAATAAGTAAACTATACGCAACGCGTCTAGAGTGTAAATCTGCTTGTTTTTCATGTTTGAGAACGAGAACCTGTTGATATATGAGCCTCAGAAATGAATGAATCAAAAGTTTTGCTCCGGACAAGTGTCCGAGTCTGGTGGAGCTGCTGCGCTCTAATGATGCGCCCAAACCGCTGTTTCATGATGATGGGGAGGAGAAGCACATACAGATGAATAGCAGAAAAGCCCATTTTGAACTTGAGATGATGTTTGTTTATTTAAACACTGCTAGATTCACGCATACACTGCGCGGAACTGCATTTCCGAGATTTTGCGCATCTTTTACCCAAGTTACCTTATTATTAACTTTTATACATCAAACCGTGCATCATACATGCTTTAGAGTTTGTTTCAGCCTGCTATATACTACACAAACTGTACAATTTGTTACATAAATGTCTAAATATCAACCTCACCCTCTGTTCTGCCTGCGTTAGTGGTTTTGTCTCCGTGCTGACGGATAGCAGGGTCAGAATAAGTCCACAAGCCACCAAATGCGAGCTGATCATCGTGATGCTGCTTTAGTGCGTTGGATGTCAGTGGAGAAGGGCAGTCGTTTCAATACGTCTCACGGATTGGAGAACACAAACACGACTTTTTTACTCCCAGAGGTGTCGAGCTCAACTCTTTCTCAATGCAATTCGGCTCAGGGTTTTATAGCCGATGTGACATCACCCAACCCCCCCCGATGGCTGCGTCATAGGTTACCGTTCATTATTTCATTATATCAATGTTTCTGAAACTGATCAGAGGATATTTATGCTGGATGTTTAGTTTAGTCATCGTTTGCAGTGACCACTTAAGTATAGGTGGGAAAAGAACAATCACCAGCGAAATCATTCATGATAACCACGAATCACCAGACAGCATTTAGCTGAAGTAAAATGAGTTAAATTTTGTTTTAATGCCATACGCCGTTTAAAAGTCCTGCAAATATAGAAACTACTTAAAATTCTGATAGACAGAAGAAAAAAATAAATAAAAAACTAAGCAAAAGCAAGAATTATTTTATTTGCATGTTGGCATTATACATATATATTAAATGAAAACATTTCATGTAAATACGTTGTGAAAATAATTATAATAATCTCAAATAAATAAAACACCTTTTAAAATTAGATTACATTATGTGTATCTGATACTAAAATGTCAGCTGGAGTTTTTGTTAAAAAAATAACCTAAATATTCATTAAAAGAAATACCCGCATATATGCTGAGCAGAGAAAGGCAGAGGGCTCCTCTCGTTGAGAATCACTTTCCTGAGTCGAGACACTTCTTTGTCGTGGCAGTATATGCTGATTGAAATGTTCAGCAGTCCAGCAGATTTCAGTCGCAGAGATGGGATAATCGTTTACAAACAGGGATTTTAAAATTAGTGCTCATACTCTTGCTGTGAATGGGTGCTCAGTTTTAATTACACTTCAAGATACTTCAAGATGAATGTGTTCTCAAGTTTGGGAGAAGCTGTCACACTGGGCCAAAAATAAAAATACAACAATTCTTGCTACGTTCGATTTGTTTTTATTTTTATTTTTTGCAGAATTGTTTTAATTTTTAAATGAAGCTTAAAGAAATTAAATAATGCACATGATGATGCATTTATGATGCATTATGCATGCTGCAATGGATAATTTTCCCTCCTGATTGTTCACTTTAGTAGCAAGAAAACTTACTTATTGCCTGTAAGATTGATATTTTGTTTTTTTACTGGCAATAAATCTCATTTGTGGACTATTTTCAAAGCTAGAGATAATTGTGCAGCTCACCTAGGGGTTCCTGATGTTAAGCCGTGTTGCATGCTGAATGAAAATTTACTTCAAACATATATTACAAAGATCCTGGTTTCAAACCAGTGCTTAAAGGATCCGTTCACCCAAAAAAATAAATTAGCTGAAAATGTATTCACCTCAGGCCACCCAAGATGTATGTGAGTTTGTTTTCTTCATCAGATTTGTAGAAATGTAGCATCACATCATTTGCTCAGCAATGGATGCTCTGCAGTGAATGGGTGCCGTCAGAATGAGAGTCCAAACAGCTGATAAAACATCACAATAATCCACACCACTCCAGTACATCAGTTAACATCCTGAGAAGTGAAAAACTGCGTGTTTGTAAGAGAAAAATCCATCATTAAGGTGTTTTAATTAAATAATGCTGCTTCTGGCTAAAATATTTAATACTTAAGTCCATAATCCATAATAAAGCTTCCTCCAGTGAAAAAGCCCATCTTTGGTTGTCTCTCACATCAAAAACCTCACACATACAGTATTTGTTTAGAGCTGTTTTGGACTGTTTCGGCTTGTAAACAGTGTTTGATCTGTGCAGATTTCTCTCCTGATTCAGATGAGATTACTTTTTTTCACTGGAGGTAACCTTATTATGAATTTTAATGTTAAAAATGTCTTGATGGATTTGTTTCTAACAAATATGCATCTTTTCACTTCACAAGTCATTAACTGATGTACTGGAGTGGTGTGGATTATTATGATGTTTTTATCAGCTGTTTGGACTCTCATTCAGACGGCACCCATTCACTGCAGAGCATCCATTGCTGAGCAAATGATGTGATGCTACATTTCTCCAAATCTGATGAAGAAACAAACTCATCTTGGATGGTCTAGCTGAAGGTGCGTACATTTTCAGCAAGTTTAAATTTTTAGGCAAACTATTCCTTTAAAACAAATGTGGTTTTGAGTGCTCAGACTGCAAAAAATGTAATGATTTGGATACTTTGTATTTAGTACCAGCACTACCAAGTTTACTTTTTGGAAACTGGAGTCAGTGATGGAGCACGTCCTCTTCAGGAATATATGAAGCAGGTCTAGAAAACACAAGGTGCCAGACAACCATGACAGCATTCAGCCTGGCGTTCTCAAATGAATCATTTCAGGGAATCTATACGGGGTCCACATTAATCCTGATGTTATGATTCCTGACTGCCTAACATGTGTTGTTGATGAATGTGAACATAGGTCAGTTGTCATTTAGGATACCCTTTTTTATCTAAAGTGACATTCAGTGCACTGATTGCTGGGATGAAGTGTAAATGAAGGGAAAAATATAGCCATAGACACAGTTTACAGGTCACAATGAATACCTCCTGAATATTTAATGAGGCTGGCACAGAGGTGTTCATGATTCGTTGTCTGTAGCTAAACATTTCCTAATATTGTCCAGCATATCGTCTCATGCTATTTTTAAATACGTCTCAAATCTGTTAATGTATTTATTTATTTATTGCCAGTATTGGTCAATCAGCATCGATGATTGCAACTATCCATTTTATATTAGCAGTTATTGTTATAAAATGGAAAAGGAATAAAATATGACTTTTAAGTACTCGATTGTTTCCTTTCATAAAATAGATATGACTGAGTCCTCTAAAATTTGTGACCTTTCAAAAAGCCGCTGCCTTATCCTTAAGACAATTTCCCAGATGTAAAAGGCATGAAGGTTTTCTGCAGCCTTAAAATGGAAACACAAGATATTTGGTGGTCGTATTTAACAAAAGGAAATCATACGGATCACAGATTTTATGTTTAACTGTCACAATGTGGAAAAAAGCAGCTCTCTTCCTCAATTCTGTATAAGTCCTATCAAGCCTGACTGCTCACGTTTTCCTCCATGATTATTATACCTATCATTACAAATTTAAATTTAGAATATAAAATGTAATTAAATATATACAACAATGATTTGCAGTTTTTTTTTCTTTCTGATGAAGTAAATGCAATTAAAAATAATAACTGATAATAAATAAATGATAATGAATTGTCATGATCAGTGTTATTTTATTAAAATTTAAATACACTATTATAGTTTTCATTAACAGTTTGAATTAGTTTTTATATTTTCAGTTTTCATTTTAGATATTTTTAGTACCTTTATAGTGTGATTTTGCCATTTATATATATATATATATATATATTCATATTTATTACAGTTTTGGTTTTAGTTATTTAGTACATCAAGTGAAAATTTGAAAAATGAAACAAAATTAAAATTTGTCATTTTCCTTGGCAACTGCTGAAATGAAATTAAGTTTAAGTTTTATTTTTAATATTTTATTTCAGCTAACATTTATATAGCACTTTTATTTCTAGCAACAAATTTGTTAAAATAATAATAATAATAATAATAATAATAATAATAATAATAATAATAAGCTGCGAGATGAACTGACCTACTAGATAGTTATATTCAACCCTTTTATTCTCTGTATTTGTGTGTACTTTTTTTTTTTCTTTTTAAACCAACTTTAAAACTTCTAATGCAATTTCCTGTTCAAGACGAATCGCTTTTGTAAGTCGCTTTGGATAAAAGCATCAGTAGATGTAAATGTCTTCGAGGACACGACTTGCACTCAGAAAGATTGTGGCCATTACTCTTGCTTATGTAGCTTTTTCAAAGCATTGTGGTCGAGTCTGTCGGTCTGTCTGCAGAATTTTCTTGAATGGCCACTCGGAGAGATCCAGGAGGTCTGTAATACCTGGAGGAAAAGCCATCCATTAGCATTCCCATTCAGTAGCAGTTGCCTGGCCATAAACGCAGAGGGAAATGATGTCATGTCGGTGCTGATTGGCTGATAGCACCGCAAGAATGTGCACAGTCACAAGTCATTCACTAGTGAGCGGCCTGAGCTGTGACGTCAGTGGCAGTGGTCAGGGAAACCTATCCATTTCATGCTTTGAAGAGCACTGGCTAAACATCTACTATAATATAATAACATATTTATGATTTATATGTTGCTTGGTACATTTTTAATTCATAAGATACACATATGCTTTTGAATGGTCGTCAATGGAGAAAGATGCTTTTTGACAGCAGAATGGCAGATGAGTGGATGTCATAAGTAACTAGGCCATTCATTTTGCAAATTAAGGTAGGTAACATTCAAAGAGAAAGCAAAGAAATGTTATTTCACTGCATCAGTAACGAAGGTTTGGTGCAGCTGTTAAAGAAATCGTCTGGTTACTGAAAGCTTGGAGGTTCAAACATTTGATTGTTTTACACTTTCTAAGACACAGATTTTTAATCTTAAACTGGAAATTAAAACAGGTTATGTTATGTAAACTATGAAAAAGCTAGCAAAAAGTAAAAAAAAAATAATAATAATAATAATGAAAAAAAACAACAACATTAACATTGTTAAAAAGCATAAACATTGTTAAAAACATAAACCATTTCAATATTTATTGTGTGAAAATGTGTGTGTGTGTGTGTGTGTGTGTGTGTGTGTGTGTGTGTGTGTGTGTGTGTGTGTGTGTGTAAAATAGTCGATTTATCCATCATATCCACCACAATTTTTATTTTCATTCTAATACTTTCAATAAACTTTAATTTTGTAAGTCACCTTTTAGTTCCCTATCTGTCGGTCACTACGAGTTATGTCGAACGACATATGGGGTCTCACTTGGGAGGCCAATCATCTCTGAGTTTAAGAGAAAACGCCAATGAAAATTGGCTAGTGGATTTAACATACCTGAGCCACTCCCCGTGCCTACGGGTATAAATAGGCGACAGGTGCATCCACTCATTCAGATTTTTGCTTCGGAGCCGAGTAGTTGATGGGATATCACTACAAAGCCGTTTCATCTTTGTGTTGTGGAGAGCTGTTCCTGGTCGGCGTGACGGCGCACTACAGCGGTGTCCCTGCAGCAGTGATTCCCCTGGGCGCTTCGGCTAAGAGAGCAGTTCCTAAAAGAGCAAATCACGGACGATTCGCGTCTTTTTCAAGATGCCGTTTCGTCCGTGTCCTTCTGGATGCGGTCGTTTCCTGTCCGCGGTTGACGGTCACGAGCGTTGTCTGCAGTGCCTGGGCGTCCAACACGCTGAGGCAGCGCTCGTGGATGACTCATGCGTCTATTGTGGGCGTATGAGCATGGCATCGCTGCGATCGCGTCTCTCACTCCTCAAGGGGAGTGCAGCAGACCCCTCTGTCGCCACCCGTCCCGGTTTCTCTGGCTCGAGCAGAGGACCGCCGGCTGGCGCTCTGGGAGATCTGAGGGTGACAGTGAGAGCTTCTCCGCCGGGCCACGCCCCACGGACCTCTCACTCCTCCCGCAGCGCATGTCCCGTGCGGCTGCCGATTGATTCTGCTGAGCCGTCTCACGGCGGCCCCAGCGTGTCTTTCGGTGCACCGCCCGAGGATCAGATGTCGATTGCAGCATCGGGGGGGATGGGCTATCGGCTTCTGAGGATGAGGATTCGGCGGGGCTGCCCCCCTCGGGTGTTGTCGCCACTGCCGAATCTGACTTAGAGTTGTCAGCCATGCTTGCCCGGGCAGCCGTGAGCATCGGGCTGGAGGTGACCACACCGCCCAACCCTGAGCGCTCGCGGCTGGATGATTGGTTTCTCGGCGCGGAGCGCGGCTCACAACCGCGTTCTGCTCCGGTTCCTTTCTTCCCGGAGGTGCATGAAGAGGTGACGAAGTCGTGGACGGCCCCTTCAACCGCAATCACGCCGCTCGGGTTGCTTCACATCATCACCACCCTCGATGGCGGCGCAGCCAGGGGGTACGTGGACATTCCCCAGGTGGAGAGAGCGGTTGCGGTGCACCTGTGCCCACAAAACGCCGCCACTTGGAGGAATCGTCCGCGTCTCCCGTCCAAGGCCTGTAAGCTGTCGGCGGCTCTGGCTGCCAAGGCTTACAGTGCTGTGGGCCAGGCTGCCTCTGCCCTGCATGCCATGGCTATCCTGCAGGTACATCAAGCCAAGGCACTAAAAGCAATGCATGAGGGTGGTACCGACCCGAGGTTGATGCAGGAGCTGCACACGGCGACTGACTTCGCCTTACGGGCGACGAAAGTCACGGCGCGGTCCCTCGGGAAGGCGATGTCCACGTTAGTGGTCCAGGAGCGCCATCTCTGGCTAAACCTGGCCGAGATGAGAGACGTCGACAAAGCTCGCTTTCTTGATGCTCCCCATCTCCCCGGCAGGCCTGTTCGGCGACACTGTCGAGGACTTTGCCCAGCAGTTCTCAGCAGTGCAAAAGCAGACTGAGGCCATCCAACACATCTTGCCCCGACGTGATCCTCCGTTTGCCACCATTCCGTCGCGGGCAGCGCCTCAGCCTGCTCGTCGCCGTGGGCGCCCCCCTGCGTCCTCCACACCAGCTCCGCCCCGTGCTGAGAGTTCTTCGAGGCCGGCGCGTCGAGCCCCGCGCAGGAGAGCGGCGCCCCCCGTGTCACTCCCGGCTGCGAAGTCCTCGAGGAAGACGACTAAGCGGCCCTGACACGGGCAACTCGGAGATGTGGGAGACTGCTCTTCAGGAGTTGGCGGAAACAGCGCCACTCCTTCCCCCGGAGGAGGGCCGGGTGGAGAATCTTCAGTTTACGTTTCTTTCTGTTTCCGCCGCTGGTCCAACGGCCGGCGGCACCCACTTTTTCAATAAAAGAGCAATTTCCCTTTCCTCCGAGTTGCAAGGCTCGTGGGTTGACGATGAGCGACGCACTGCCTCCTCATTCTCACCCACGACGCCCCCTTCGCCAGCGGTCAAGAGGTCGCGGTTCGGAGACGCAACGCCTCTCCACGCGTCTCTGGCCAGTTCCTCCGGGAACACGGGGAGTGTGGCTGTGATGACTCGGAACGCGATGCTTTCTGGGCCATCCGACACAGCTCCCCATCGCTGCACCACTGCGGGTATGTCGACTGTCCCTTTGGTGCCACTTGTACGGAGTTTGGGAGCGTGGCTTGCGCTGCCCAACCCGTCACGCTGGCTCATTCGGACGGTCCGACTCGGTTACGCGATTCAGTTCGCCCGGCGACCTCCCAAGTTCAATGGCGTGCTCGAGACTTCGGTGGCAGTCCGGGACGCCTCTGTCTTGCGCGAGGAGATTGCTGTCCTCCTGGCGAAGGATGCAATCGAGCCGGTCCCTCCAGCCGAGATGAGGACGGGGTTTTACAGCCCTTACTTCATCGTACCCAAGAAAAGCGGTGGCCTTCGACCTATCCTGGATCTGCGAGCTCTTGAATCGGGCCCTGCACAAGCTCCCGTTCAAGATGTTGACGCAGAAACGCATTATCAAATGCGTTCAGCCCCAGGACTGGTTTGCAGCGATCGACCTGAAAGACGCGTACTTTCATGTCTCGATCCTCCCTCGTCACAGACCGTTTCTGCGGTTTGCATTCGAGGGTCAGGCATGGCAGTACAAGGTCCTCCCCTTCGGGCTCTCCCTGTCTCCCCGTGTCTTCACGAAGGTCGCGGAGGGCGCCCTTGCCCCACTTTGGGAAGTGGGCGTCAGGATCCTCAACTATCTCGACGACTGGCTCATTATGGCCCGGTCCCGAGAGGAGTTGTGCGATCACAGGGACTTCGTGCTCCGGCACCTCAGTCAGTTGGGGCTTCAGGTCAACCGAGAGAAGAGCAAGCTCTCCCCTGCGCAGAGAATCTCTTATCTCGGTATGGAGTTAGACTCGGTGAGTATGACGGCACGTCTCACCAGCGAGCGTGCCCAGTCAGTGCTGAACTGCCTGAGTTCCTTCAGAGGCAGGACAATGGTACCACTGAAACACTTTCAGAGGCTCCTGGGGCATATGGCATCCGCAGCCGCAGTCACGCCGCTCGGGTTGCTTCATATGAGGCCACTTCAGCACTGGTTGCACTCCCGAGTCCCGAGATGGGCATGGCGCCGCGGTACACATCGTGTCACCATCACACCGATGTGTCGCCGCCAATTCAGCCCCTGGTCAGACCTTGCCTTTCTACGGGCCGGCGTGCCCTTAGAACAAGTGTCCCGGCATGTTGTTGTCACAACAGATGCCTCCAAAACGGGCTGGGGCGCGACATGCAACGGGCAGGCAGCTTCAGGGTCCTGGACAGGACCTCGACTGCTTTGGCACATCAACTGTCTGGAGTTGCTGGCAGTGCATCTAGCTTTACGGCGGTTTCGGCCGCTGTTGCTAGACAAGCACGTGTTGGTCCGCACGAACAACACTGCGGCTGTTTCGTACATCAACCGACAGGGCGGTCTACGATCACATCGCATGTCTCAACTCGCCCGCCATCTCCTCCTCTGGAGTCAGACGCGGCTCAAGTCGCTGCGCGCTATCCACATCCCAGGGGAGCTCAATCGTGCAGCCGATGCGCTCTCACGACAGCTCACTTTCCCTGGGGAATGGCGACTCCATCCCCAGACGGTCCAGCTGATCTGGAGTCGATTCGGGGAAGCCCAGGTAGATCTGTTTGCTTCCCACGAGTCCTCCCACTGCCAGCTGTACTATTCCCTGTCCCAGGCCCCCCTGGGCACGGATGCACTGGCACACAGCTGGCCTCGGGCTCTACGCAAGTATGCGTTTCCCCCAGTGAGCCTGCTCGCACAGACACTGTGCAAGGTCAGGGAGGACGAGGAACAGGTCCTGTTGGTTGCGCCTTACTGGCCCACCCGGACCTGGTTTTCGGAACTCATGCTCCTCGTGACAGCCCCTCCGTGGTGCATCCCCCTGAGGAGGGACCTCCTCTCTCAGGGGCTGGGCACCATTTGGCACCCGCGTCCAGATCTCTGGAACCTCCACGTGTGGCTTCTGGATGGGACGCGGCAGACCTAAGTGATCTGCCACCGGCGGTGGTAGACACTATCACTCAGGCTAGAGCCCCCTCTACGAGGCAGGCCTATGCTCTGAAGTGGAGTCTGTTCACGAATTGGTGTTCTTCTCACCGAGAAGACCCCCGGAGATGCTCGGTCAGAGTCGTGCTTTCTTTCCTGCAAGGAAGGTTGGAGCGTAGGCTGTCACCCTCCACCTTGAAAGTGTATGTGGCTGCCATTCCAGCCCATCACGATGCAGTGGACGGCCGGTCCCTGGGGAGGCATGACCTGATCGTTAGGTTCCTGAGGGGTGCCAGAAGGTTAAATCCTCCTAGGACACCCCTGATTCCCTCCTGGGACCTCTCTATTGTTCTGGCTGGACTTCAGGGGGGTCCCTTTGAGCCGCTAGATTCAGTCGAGCTTAAGTTCCTGTCTCTCAAGACAGCGCTCCTGGTCGCGCTCACTTCCATCAAGAGGGTCGGGGACCTCCAAGCATTTTCGGTAAGTGAAGAGTGCCTTGTGTTCGGGCCGGCCTACTCTCACGTTGTCCTGAGACCCCGGCCTGGATACGTGCCCAAGGTTCCCACCACTCCCTTCCGAGACCAGGTGGTGAACCTGCAAGCGCTGCCCCTGGAGGAGGCAGATCCAGCCTTGGCGTTGCTGTGTCCCGTAAGAGCGCTTCGCATATACGTGGACCGCACCCAGAGCTTCAGAAGCTCTGAGCAGCTCCTGGTCTGCTTTGGAGGTCAGCAGAAGGGGAAGGCTGTCTCCAAGCAGAGGTTGGCCCACTGGATAGTGGATGCCATCGCCTTGGCGTACCATTCCCAAGGCGAGCCGTGCCCCCTGGGGGTGAGGGCCCACTCCACACGGAGTGTGGCCTCCTCCTATGCGCTGGCGCACGGCGCCTCTCTGGCAGACATCTGTCGAGCTGCGGGCTGGGCGACACCTAACACCTTTGTGAGGTTTTACAACCTTCGTGTAGACCCAGTTTCTTCCCGTGTGTTGGGTAACAGGTAATTGGCGGGAAGGACTGGCTCGGTGTCACGCTTGCTGCGCCATTCCCCCTAACACGGGGATGCGAGCGCCTTTCTTCTCCCAGTAGAGTTCCCCGGTTGGTGTACCCTGGTCGAGCATCCTCCAGCACCCTCGGCGGTCAGACTTGGCGGAGCAGTCTGGCGCCAGGCCCAGTACTGGTGTTAGCATGCCCGGAGTTCCGGTCAGCCCCGGTACTGGGCTAGGTGTCCATATGGCTTGATTCCCTACGGGTAATCCCATATGTGTATTCTTCCACGGTAAGGTTTCCCTCTTGGTAAACCCGTGTCTTCCCTTGACAGACCCGCTCTGTCAGTCTCTTCTGGCAGCTGTTCCATCCCTACTCCAAGGTAGGACCTGCCTCAGAGACCCATTCCATATGTAGTACTGCCCCCTGGGTCAGTCCATATCAGTATCTCCACATGTCACCTCCCTACGGGTAGGATGTGTTCTCCGTAGCGACTTTTTTCCTAGGCTCGCTTCCCCATCATTCTGCCAAGCTGAAAGAACAAATAGGGAAGATTTGAAGCAATCTTTCACTGAAGGTTGAAATCCCTTCCAAAAACTTTTTGTGGACGGAACAGCAGCATGGCCTTCTCCAGCAGCGATGTACTCACCCTTTTGGTCCCCTTCGGTACCAAGGTCAGTGAATTTGCGCTGGGGCTTTGGGAAGGTCACGACCTTAAGCGTAGCTTTTGTGACACGCTGCGGCTTGTCGACAATTGCAGCGCCACAGGGTTGTGACGGTGTTCAGGTTGTGGCGTTTTCCATAGGACCCCATATGTCGTTCGACATAACTCGTAGTGACCGACAGATAGGGAGACGTCTCGGTTACGTACGTAACCCTCGTTCCCTGATGGAGGGAACGGAGACGTTATGTCCCCATGCCACAACCTTGAACCATTCGCTGTTGCCGAGACACGTTCTCGGCTCCTCAGCGTAAAACCTGAATGAGTGGATGCACCTGTCGCCTACTTATACCCGTAGGCACGGGGAGTGGCTCAGGTATGTTAAATCCACTAGCCAATTTTCATTGGCGTTTTCTCTTAAACTCAGAGATGATTGGCCTCCCAAGTGAGACCCCATATGTCATTCGACATAACGTCTCCGTTCCCTCCATCAGGGAACGAGGGTTACGTACGTAACCGAGACGTTATTATTGCTTAACAAAACAATCCAACTGCAGTTTGATTCATATTACTTGGAATGCACAAAAAAACAACAACAACAACAAGTGATTTATGAAAATTAATAAAAAAGGAGTTATCTGTTTTTGCAAATTAACTCTTCATTTATTTTTTGGTTTAAAAGGAGTGGTTCTGTTTTTTCTTGAAACAACAACAACAGCAACAACAAAAAAACACACTGACAGGGAAAACAATCTATAATATGAAACTTGATGGAATGACAGTGTGCTATGAATTTAATTACTTTCATTAAAAAATAAGCAATAAAAGGACAAAACTGTCCTAGGATGTGTAGTATATGTAAACTCTTTCACAATGTTAGTGGACAGACGTAATACATTTCTAATGTGTGCTTGTTGTGTAGCTGCTAGTATGTTACAATATTCCAGTCTTCAGATTAATTTTTTTAATGAGCCCGAGACACTTTTCTTTGCCATGCTGAAAGCTTGGCCTAACAAATTATACTCCTCATACTCTCATACATCTAATGATGTTGTAGATTTTTCCCATTGACATCATAAAAAATATCCAAGAACATTTTTCTGCATCTTTTTTTTTTTAAACTTCAACCACAAAATGTTATATACCTAATTTTTAATATACTCTTCAGCTTTCATGTGGCGGAAAAAGCAGAGAAGTTTAGATCCGTAAGTGTGGAGGAGCACCGGGCAGAGCGCTGTGTGCCACTGAGCTCCTCTCTAAGTGTTTCAGCAACGACCGGCCGATTGGGGCTGGTTCAAGACAAACTACATGTCTGTTAGAGTCCTATAAATAACAGTTTTATTATGCCTCTTTCTGAATGCTTTCTGCAAAGTGTGTCTCTGAAGGCTTTCACATGTGGGATTGTTCAGCGGCGGTTCAGTGATGTAAGGGGTCAGCGCGGCGGTTGCGCTGTACCAGTGCTGAGGATATTTTCATAGTGTGATACAAAGCACATGGATACTGCTATTCACATCACTATCACAAAGTAAAAGTAACGGATGATGTCATTTCCTGCGTCCAATAGCATGACGGTGACTTGCTTTAAAATCATATAATGTCGTTTCTGGAGCTTTCTCCAGCTAATATGGAAGATGGGAGTAGCAGAACTGGAACGTTTCTAAACACAGTCGACAAGTTGGAGATTCGTTTTTTTGTTCAATACAGACAGTTATGTTGCGCCTTGTTGTCTGAAGGAAGTATAAGATGTGTTTGCCTGTGCATGAATCAAAATAGACCCAAAATCAAGCATTCTTAGAAAAGTAATAACAAACCTTTTTCTCAATTTACAATTTGAGATGTCATTCACATCTGTAGCATAATAAAGCCGTGGGGCGAATAATGCGTCAAAATCCAATACAGAACTTTGTGGGTTTGTTTGACAAGTAAATTTGACTGAAGTTTGTGCAGTGGGCCTTGTTTATCCTTATATGTGTTTCTAAACATATAATATAGCAACATGTCTCACCTCTCTACTGCCTCCACCTGGTCTGGAGGACACCGTGTTGATTCAGTAAAGTTGGTTGATGCTTGTACTTTTATAAATTGCACTTTGTGATATATAAATCACAGAATAAAAGTATTATAATTTCAAAGTATTAATACAATAAAATCAACTGAAGAATTTGATATTCTTTTAACCTCAAATGATATATAACCCTTTAAAAAGAAGTACATTTTAGTATTTTTTTAAACAAGTACTTACAGCAATAATGTTTGATGTTTAATGAACTTAACTGCATGCTATTTTCAATTAAACTGAAATTTATTTTAGTTTTTTAAATTTATATGAAATACAATTAGCTGAAATTTAGAGTGTTTTTAAGACCCAATTAAATAGGATGCAAGTAAATTTATAAATGTAATTTTATAATTACATCTATTGTTTTGAAATATGGCAAAAGTATCGCCTAAAGCATTTATGATGAACTAAAATAAACCATTCTTCAATGGCATTTCTATTGAAACTTGTATGCAGTGTTTGCAAATATATTTGCAATTACACATTTGTAATAATGAAGTTGCAATTTAGTACATTTAAAATATTTTAATTTAAAATGTCATATTACAGAAGTCCTGAACCGCAACGTGAAAAAAAAAAATAAATAAAAAATTCCACGCAGGGAAAACCCTAAATATAGTGACTTAGATCCTTCCTAAGCCTAAGTCCGTAGACTTTCTTTCTCTCCTCGAAACGTTTTTATTTCTCTATTCAAAACTTTTGTTCTATCTTCAAAAACTTTTTTTCTCTTCAGAATCTTTTTTTTTTTTCCTCTCAACTACGGAAGAGGATTAGGGCCAAGCAATAATAAAATAATAATAATAAAACCATCTTGAGATTATGTCATTATAATGTGAGATGAAACTCTAAATAAAATGTTGAGAATTAAATAATAAAATTTCGAGAATAAAGTCGGTGTGTTTCAAAGAAAAATCTCGTTAAATTTCCAGAAAAGTCAGCGTCTATTTAATAATTTTAATAAAGAAAATAATTTATACTCTGTTATTTTTGCATCCTGTTAATATACAACAATACTGAGGTGCAAATAATATCTGTCACTATTTATAAGTATAAATAGCATCTAATTAATTACTATTGACACTTATTGCAAAGATCTGCTACTTTTACACAGCGTAAATAGAATAGCTATTTTCACTTCGTGTAAATAGCACATCGCTAAAAATGCTGCTGTTGTCACTTAGTGTAAATAGAATATATCACTATTTTCACCTAGTGTAAATAGCATCTATTTGCATCCGATGTGATATGTAATGAAAAAGTGAAGAAGAGAGAGTTCAGCAAAAGGCAAATTCGAACTCTGGTCTACCGTATTATACGCTTCATTCACGAGCATCGCTCTCTACGACCTGCGCTGATTAACACTGTCCAATGAGAGTGTTTATTATCAGTATTTTATTTCGACTTTATTCTCGAAATTTAATGAGTTTATTCTTAACATTTAATTTAAACCTTTTTCTCGAAATTTAACAAATATTTTCTCAACATTTTATTTTGACTTTTTTCTTGAAATTTAATGAGTATTTTCTGAAAACATGACTTTTTTCTCGTCATTTAATGAGTTTATTATCATCATTTAATTTCAACTTTTTTCTTGAAATTTAACGAGTTCTTTCTCAACATTTTATTTCGACTTTTTTTTCTCTAAATTTAATTAGTTTTTTCTCGAAACACGACTTTTTCTCATCATTTTATAAGATTATTCTCAACATTTTATTTCAACGTTTTTTTTCTCAAAATCTTATTAGTTTTTTCTCGAAACACAATGACTTTTTTTAGCGTAATTTAATGAGTTTATTCTCAACATTTTATTTAGACATTTTTCTTTAAATTTAAAGAGTTTAATCTTGCATTATACTGACTTTAATCTCAAGATGCCCTAATCCTCTTCCATATTTTATATCAAAATAATTATTTCATGACCCAAAACCCATACAACAGTTGATAGAGAGGGGTAAAATGTTTTTGGAGAGAAAAAAAAGGTTAAAAAAAAAAAAAAAACATTCTAAGGTCTAAGACACTAGGTATATTTTTTCTCCTACCTTAATTTGTTTTTTGTTTTGTTTTGTTTTTTGTACAAGTTGCGGTTCAGGGCTTCCATATAATATATAATAACACACTACAGTTAAAATTATTGAAGCATGATTGTTTAAAATGACATTTAATTTAACATTATGACAAATTTCCCCTACTTAATGTGTACTCTTTTAAGAGCCCTTTTATTTCAGTCATGTTATTTTGTCTATAAATACAGTTTTTAAAAATATATATACTTTTAATATATGAGGTACACTATAAATGTAATGAATCAAATTTTTCCCACATTTTACATTACAAATCCCCATTGACATTTCAGATACTGTACGGTTTAGACTGTCCAAAATGTCTTACTGTTAAAAGTAACGTTCCTTAGCATTGAACTTAAAAAAAGTAGAGCGTTTGAACATTTTAATATATTTTATATGGAATTAGAATATCAGCCTTTGGATATTGTTGATGTCATTAAACTTTGTGTTATGAACAAATACTTCTGTCAGTGTTCAACTCGCAGTTTAATGAGGTGTTTCATTGATTTGTCAACCGAACTTGAGTAAAGTCACCACATGATGAAAAAGTGAGGTATGACACATGGTACGCTTAGGTCAACAGCTATTCCAAGGCAAATATTAGTTTGCCTGCTTCATCATAAGAGCTGCCTGGTTTTAATATTAGTGTGGTTTGTGTTTAGCAGTTTGCAATAACTGTAAAAGCATCTGTTACAGCTAACATGGCTGTTTTAATGCAAACGGTGTTGAGAAGTACACTAGGGAAGTGCCATCATGGCTTCAATTTTAAATCAGAAGTCACAGCAAGTTTTACTGCATCATCATTTATCCTTCTTTCTTTAAAAGCCGTATGTTTAGACCACAACTAAAACGACCTCAAGCTTTGACCTATAATAGTTTCACAATACAAAAATGTGATAATTATCTATATATTGACAACAAACAACCCCCCCTCCCAAAAAAACAAAAAACATTTATTGTTCCTAAACGCCCATTAAACAACCCATATTTTGGAGGTTTGGGTGAGACGTGTTGTTGTAAAACTAAATGCAAATGGAACATTTTGGAGGATGTATGTCATTGCAAGTGAAGGAACGCAATAATGTGTTTCATTGTGATATAAAAGTCCCTTTTTAGAGGGACAGGGCCTTGCTTACATTAAAAAAATTCCACATGCTGCTGTGGACTCATCTACATATTATAACACGGGTGCAAGGAAAAACATTCATTTTAGTAGCTGATGATCTATTTAAACAGTTAGTTTCCACTTAAGGTACATCTGTTTCAAAAAGTAGACAATTTGTCAGTTTCCATAAAGTCTGGTGCAAATTGTTGCATATTCTGCCCAAGAACCACCCGCTTAAACAACCACCAATCGATATCCATCACAGTATGGAAATAAAAATGGGTTGAGTCGTTGTGTTTGCTTTGTAATGAGTAGTAAGTGAGGCTTCAGTCCGGCTTCTGAAACTTCTGTTTCTAATTCACGTTATGTACACAAAGCCATGTGTGCAGTCTGAAATCTGCATACAGTCCCACGCAGAGCCTACACACAATTATGGAGATCATACACTGCCGTTTAGTGAGTGTAAATATTTGACCAATTTGAGACATGAGATGATGACTGAATTATAATTCATATGTGAGCTATTCCTTTAAAGGAAAATGAAAATTTACTCACCCTCAGGTCATCCAAGATGTAGATGAGTTTGTTTCTTCATCAGATTTGGAGAAATGTAGCATCACATCACTTGCTCACCAATGGATCCTCTGCAGTGAATGGGTGCCGTCAGAAGGAGAGTCCAAACAGCTGATAAAAACATCACAATAATCCACAAGTAATCCACCACACTCCAGTCCATCAGTTAACATCCTGAGAAGACAAAAGCTGTGAGTTTGTAAGCAAAAAATCCATCAAGGTGTTTTTAATGTTAAACCGTCATTACTTGCTAAAATTGAGTCTATAAACCATAATGACGCTCAGTGGAAAAAGTTCATCCAGTTGTTTCTCAAATAAAAATTCACCTACATGTTTGTTTAGAGCTGTTTTGGCTTGTAAATGGTGCTTGATCTGTGCATATTTCTGTCATGATTCAGATGAGATTACTTTTTCACTGGAGGAAACAATATTCAGTATTTTTGTTAAATTTATTGTGAAGAGGAAAACCCCTTGAGATGTAACATCTTGTTTTCGAGGGGACCTCAAAAAAAACAAAAAAAAACAAAACATACTTCACATACATACATAGCCTACATACTAACAAAACAAAGACAAAAGCTCTCCATCACATCAAAACCACCCATTTCGTCTCCAATTCAACCATTAGAAATTAAACAAACAATTAGAGTCATTCATATAGACAAATATATTCATGTCAAACATTAGGAAAACAGTTGCAACTGGTGTGCAAATGATTAAGAAGAGACATATTAAACTGGTAGAAGGAGGAAATTGATCTAAAAGACCTAGGTAAAGCATTCCAATCAGAAGGGGCTTTAAATTTAAATGCTCTCCTACCACTTTCCTTGGATATCTTTGGTACAGAAAAGAAAAGATAGTCCGTGTCTCTTAGGCTATAAGATGTTTGGTATGGAATCAAATATTGTTTCAAATAAGATGGATATTTTGAAAAAATGCATTTGTAAACAAACTGCAACCAGTGAAACTGCCGTCTAGAATTTAGTGAAAGAAGATTCAATGACTGATACATTTGGCAGTGATGTGTTCTAAATGGACACCTCAAAACAAATCTGCATATACTATTATAAATCACATTCAAAGGTTTAAGATTGAGATCAGCTGTGTTCTGATAAACAACATCCGCATAATCAATTACGGGCAATAATAGTTGAGTAATAATTTTTAATCTAATCTGTTTTGTAAAACAATTAATTGAGTGGTATAATATTCTTAAACTACAATTTATGTTTTTTACAATAGAATCTATATGATTTCTAAAGGTAAGTTGGGAGTCGAGCCAAAGGCCTAGATATTTAAACTCCTCAACATTCTTTAGAGGTGTACCATCCACAAATTTAACATGAAGAGAATTATTTTGCTTATGGAGTGCAGATCTAGTTGCAAAAAGCATGCTATAAGACTTGTTTTTATTCAGCAGAAGTAAATTAGAAGAAAACCATGTTTGAATAAGATTAAAATCAAATTGAAGTGAGGTTTGAATCTTAGATATATCGTAGCTGGATGTATACACAACTGTGTCATCTGCATATAGATGAATCTGACAGTCTGAGCATAATTGTGGAAGATCATTTATAAAAATGGAAAATAAAAGAGGCCCTAAGGAAGAACCTTGAGGGACACCTGTTTCAATAATTCTAGTCTGGGAGAGAACATCATTAAAAGACACGCTTTGACATCTGTAATGCAGATATGAATTAAACCAGAGAACAGCTGATTTGGAAAGACCAATAGCATATAGTTTGTCAAGAAGAATATAATGATTGACCATGTCAAATGCCTTAGTGAGGTCAATAAAGATTGCACCAGTAGACCTGTTATTATCTTGTGCTGAAAAAATATCATTGGTAAATAATGTAAGGGCTGTTGTTGTCGAGTGATGAGGTCTAAATCCTGATTGATTTGGAGATAAGAGGGAAAAGTCATTAATATACTTAGACAATTGCCTAAAAATCAGCTTTTCAAATATCTTAGCTACATTATTGAGTATGGAGAAAGCATTCTGACGGCACCCATTCACTGCAGAGCAAGTGTAATGCTACATTTCTCCAAATCTGTCCAGATAAAGGAACAAACTCATTTACATATTGGATGGCCTGAGGGTAAGTACTTTTTTTTTTAAAGAAAATGTATATTTTTATTCACCAAGGATGCATTAAATTAATTGAATTGATTTGAGGTGTAAACCTAAAGTAGTAATTTTCAAGTGAAAATTGAGAAATATATATATATTATTGTAATTTCATTTTTTTTTATTTATTTTTTTTTATATATATATATATATATATATATATATATATATATATATATATGAAATTAGAAGTATATATATATATATATAATTTTTTTTTATTTATTTTTTTTGAATACATTTAAAGTGGTAGACAAAAAGTTGTCATTTGTTCTGAAACTTCACCCAAAAAATTTGAAGCATTTTTAAATTTTTATTTTGAAGTGTTGACCAAAAACATTAATTTTCAAAAGCTTCAAGAAAAGTTAAAACTATTTATGTTCCATCAGAACCAATTAACTTGCAATTGAAAGTGAACATACAAAACTAAAAAAATTAAGAAAAAACAGCGACATTTTCAAAACTACAACAGCTTCCATAATTTTCATGAGTCTGGACATTGCAGGTTGAATTTGGCACTGGCATGGCATCCGTAAGGATGGAAGTAGGGTTGTGCCTGTTGCCTAAACCCCAAATTTACAGTAGGAAGGACTGAAACATCTGGAGGTTAACCACTATGCTGGGATCACCAGTTAAATGGTGGCGGGCCTGGGCTGCGGTTCAAACCCGGCATCTCTTGGCCCCTTTTCTGCAGCAGAGGTACCGACGTGATTGCATGGAAAAGCAGTTAGTGGCTATGGCAATAGTGATAAACAAGTTTCCATCATCTCTCCCGAAGACGATGGTTGTGTTGCCATGTAAAAGTTCAACGAATAAGAACTCAACATGACCTCGTTTTTTTTTCTTTTTTTTCAATAAAAGCAGGGTCATATATCGCAATGAATCATGTTAAACCCATTGTCAAACCTTGTGGTAAACTCAGACTCAGCTGTTCCTGAGGACACTTCCACTCACCAAGTAGTTTTCGCTCTATGTCAAACCTTTGTTCACCCCAAAGCTGATTGTTCCGGATACTTTGTGTCTTGTAATGCATTTAATGTCTATTTTGGGAAATCATACACCAAAGCACGAACTCAGTAGATTTTTTTTTTCCATTATAAGTAGAGTTGGGAACTGAGAACAAGTTCTTCTCCAAATCCATTAAAAATGTTCTGTTCAAATTTAACGGTTCTCTCTTGTGCATTGTTACACAAAGACTCAAATAGAATACTGTAAGGGCCCAATTTATTAATAGCTTGTGTCAGTGCAAACCCTCTTTTGGCGTAATTTTTTTTTTTTTAGGATTAACTAATGATACATTTAGCAATAAAAGGAAATGGGCATTATTTTTTCAGCTGAACTTATTGCATATGCATTTGTAAAAGTGATGGAAGGAGATTTAAATAATATCACCTTAAAAGGTAGTTTACTAAAGTTGGCGGTAGTCAGTGCTTGTGCCATTAAGTAATTTTGTGTTGTGAGTAGACTACCTACACCTGATTATCATTGACTCTACTGTAATTTTTGATGCTCTTGGTGGATTTCTTTGGTCATTATGGAAATGATCTGGCTGCATCTGTGTTCTTTAAGGGTAGTTTACGCGACAGTAATGTGCTAAAAATGGAAATTTTTTCCTTTGCGTTTTTGTGCATACAGACAGCACTGTTAAAAATGATACTGGTTCACATAGATCTGCGAACACAACTTAAAATGCTGTATTATGCATGCCAGGCCAGTAGATGGAGATAGCAAAGAAACACTACTGAAACACGGAATTTGCATACACATGGCATCACTGTTTTCACAAATTTGCGTTTTTGTAGTTTACACAGAGACGACAATGGTAACATTTTCAAAAGCGTGCACTTTGAAACGTTTTCAAAATGTCGCATTTCAGACGCACAAAACATTGTTGACGTGTAAATAAATGGCCAAAAAGTTTTTCATTTTTAATTGGAAATCTAATTTGTGCATTATCAGTAAATCCCCAGAACTTTCCACTTCCATCCACACTTTTATAGGATTGCACTCTCACACTAATTTGCCCTGTTTAGTTAATCTGGTCTCATGTTTCTTGCAACAATTTATTGAATTTCACTACTGAATCTACACCAAAAAAAATAAATAAAAAAATGTAGAGCACAACCTGTGAAGTCTGATTCCTGAATGAATGACTTTTGATTCTTTGTAACGTATCGAACACATACAGCTTTCAACTGTGAGACAGAAATTAAACTTCATGGAATTAAAGATACATATAATTTATAAAATGCACAATAAAAAAAAGAAAAAAATAATTTGCATTATTGCTATATAAAGTTATGGGCAATTAAGCTATGAAAAAAAATGCATCTGTTTAAAGTGTAACTTGTGCAAAAATCGCCTTCCCTGCCAACCACTGGGCTTGTTTTGTTTTGCAGACCTGGCAACCCTTTCTGTTGCACAACATAACAAAAATGTACATGGCAAACTTGAACCTTTTGTGTGGGGAAATCTTTCACGTAATATTTCCAATTGTGTTGATTGCTATTGAAATAATTGCAAAAATTTGCAAACAAAAGTAAATGTACCACTAAGAAACCACTTCAACTCTTTAGGAACTGCATTACAACACCCTGGCAAACACCTACTCTACCATCATGTCAGTTCAAGAATACCATTCGCGTTTTCTTCAGTAACTCAAGTGATTAATTTTATTTTGTATTTTATTCATTCAAGTTCTTGGAATTTTGAATAAATTACTATTCTCAGGCAATGCTTTTGGACACCTGGACAATAAAAAGTTATTTCCATACCCTTTCATCATTAAACTGATGTTGCATATAAAATGTAGACATCATGCATGGAAACATTGGATATTATTGCACAAGTATCTCATAAACAACATTTATTTTGTGGAAAAAAGTGAAATAGAGAAAGGCAGCATTCCCACATCAGGAATTTACAAACCAAACCATTAAATTTAATATTCTTGTTTAATTAGTTTGGGTTTGACTGTCATGTCACTATTAAAAATGAAATGGCTTTCTGTATATCTTGACTGGCATTGTTTGCTACAGTCCTGTTTTAGGTGGAATAAGCATTAAATCAGTCGGTTGAGATCAATAAAGTAGCTGACAGCCTTTTGAGAGCCGCTCAAACCCCAGCTGCACCTGAAAGATAGCGGAGCATGTTTTCATTCTCTCTGAAACCTCATCAAGGCCGCAAAATGTCTCTAAGTATTAAGTAATCTGCTTGTTTATCTATGTCTTTTAATACTTTCTTCTTTTTTTAATTAAAATTGATTTACAGCTTGCCTTTTGAGAATAGAAGCCAATTTTTTTTTTTGGAAACTGATTCAGTCTCATTCAGCAATTTTCAAAATGTGTCTGGCTTTCGATTTCAGTGCTCTTTTCAAGTTAAGACAAGTGTGAAATGGTGTAGTTATATATATATATATAGAAAACAATTAGCTATTCCACCAAACAATAGTTATAAATAAATCGTATCCTGCTAGAATAAAAAATAAATAAAAAAAGAACTTTCTAACTTTACGGAAAGTTCAAGCTGCTCCTTTCCATCCAATGAAAGTCAATATGAACCAACTTTTATTATATGGAAATGAGCAGCATTAACATTCTTCAAAACATCTCTTTTTTTGTTCTACCATTTGCATGAGGTTTTGTGTGTGTGTGTGTGTGTATTATTCCAGCAATTAGACATTATACACTCTTAAAGTTTTTATTCACTGGTATATTTTTTCAAGCTTTGCAGGTATGTAAAATATCAGTATTGTATAACTTGCTACTGTTATTTCTGTTACTTAATACGTTTAGCTTCATTCAGTTCATTTTAAAAATATGTATTCCTCATTAATGGGCTGCAGAAACAATCTTGGTTGACTTCATGCGGTCTGATAATTTTTTTTGTCTATGTTTTTTTTACATTCATATATTCCATGAGTCATGCACTGTGTCTGACAATAGCTCAAATTCGAGAAAAAAAAGGAAAAGTGGGTTGGTGTTTTATATGTTTTGCCAGTAAAGTCTTTTGAGGAGCGGAAGGGAGCCCTTGCAGTGACCGGGAAAGTGGGCTGCTATAAACCAAACGCTCTCGGCTTTATAAGACTCAAGGCCACCATCTCTATGAGGAGATTTTTTTCTAAATTATTACCATCATTTGTCATCACATTAGCAGCTGGCTCTGATCCTGGGAAGCTGAGTTTTTAAAACAGCACTGCCACAATCAGAATCCAGTCCAGTTGACAAAAAATGAAAAAAATCTTTTAGGCGTCCATGGTGGTCACATAGTACTATATATAGACCCTCTTACCTCACAGAAAAAAAGAATAAAAAAACGCCCTACTGTACTTCCTTTTTTATGAGAGCACTTGAGTAAGAGCAAACAAACACACGATAAGTGGATATCCGTGGTTGAGGTCACACCATCTAGCTGTATAATGAAAACATAAAGGTATCGGGTCAAGTCTAGAAGAATCGAAGTGCTTGTACTGCTAAAAAACTAAATTTCTTCTGCTTTAGAAACTTTAAAAACAAAATAAATAAATAAAATAAAATAAAGATGAAATTATGAAATAATAATAATAATAATAATAATAATAATAATAATAATAATAATAAATGAAAATATTAGGTCCCACTTTAGTTTGGGGACCAATTCTCACTGTTAACTAACGGGTTTTTCTACACTGGTGGGGACTTAAACCTGAATACACACCAACTCATGAAGACTGTGGGGACGTAAATTGAGGTCTCCATGGGTACAAAAGCTTATAAATCTTACAGAATGAGTTTTTTTGAGATTGTAAAAATGCACAAAGTTTTCTGTGAGGGGTAGGTTTAGGTGTAGGGTGATAGAAAATACAGAAAATACATATGCCTATGGAGAGTCCCCACAAGGATAGTGAACCAGATGTGTGTGTGTGTGTGTGCGCCTACATATTTTGGGGACAAATTGTAACCCAGAAGTGAGCAAAACCTAACAAAATCACCCAAAATCTCTCTTTGAGGAACGTCCTCATTTGTAAAACTGTGTGTTTTGTAATTTGTGAACATACAGCAGAAGACAAGGGAGAGGAACTGATCAGAGACTGATCAGAGATGTATCAGAAGGAGGATGACAGATGTCATCAAATAAAGCATTTTACATTACATTATTCCATGTGATACTGTATATAGAGGCATTACCATGGTAAAGACTGCACATTGCTGTACTTTAACTCACCCTTCATCTGAAGAGTTCAGTTACATTCAGTCATAAGGCACAGTGAGGATATTTAATGCACTGGCAGTAAACTGTCACGGTTCATGAATTCACTGATTTCTTCGTGTCCCGTGTATTGTTGCTCTGTGCTTGAATGAGTGTGTGAGTGGGCGTGTCTGCTCGTTTCTACTGATCAGCTGCCAGCTGATCTCATTCACTTCACCAGCTGCTGCCAATTCACTCAAACTATAAGGACTCACCGCACTCTCCTCTCGTTGTCAGATCGTTGTTTTGATGTCCACAGGTTGTGTCGTCGTGATCCGTTCCAGTTCTGTTCCTGAGTCTAGTTCCTGTTCGGTGTCCTGTGATGTTCGTCTCGTCTTGTCTGGAAATCCACCATCACCTGTCTTCACCAGCACGCTGACCACCTAGTCCCTGCACCACCAGCCCACCCGAGCTCCGTTACTACGTTGTGTTTGTTTCTCTTAATAAAGAACCCTTGCATCATTGCTTCCGCCTCTCGTGTCATGACAGAACGATCTGACCAAACGATGGAAGCAGCAAGCGGATCCTCTTCGTCTTTGGAGGAATTCATCAGGTCCAGCATTTCACGGATGGATGCACAGGAGAGGAACATGACGGAGTCGGGTCGGGCTATTCAAGCTCTTGTGGTGCAGCTGTCCGAGCTCACCCAGCAAATGCAACATCTACGAGCTCCCACTGCGCTGCCCACACCGGCCGTTCCTCCCGTACCACCACCGAGCGTCTCTCCCAGTCGGAGCCCCGCCTACAGGTTCCTGAATCATACAACGGTGAGCCGAAACTATTGCAGAGCATTCCTGACACGTTGTTTGATGCATTTCTCTCTGCAGCCCAGGACTTTTGCCATGGAACAGAGCAAGGTGACATTTGCGCTCACGCTACTGACTGGGAGGGCAGCGCTATGGGGGACGGCGGTGTGGGAAAACCAAGATCCATGCTGTGCCTCGTTTCAGACACTCGCTGCCGAGATGAGAAGAGTGTTTGACCGCGCGGTCGCGGGAAGAGAAGTGGCACGGACCCTCACGGACCTCAAACAAGGCGGAGGATCGGTATCAGATTACTGATCGAGTTCCGGACTTTGGCGGCCGAGTGTCAGTGGAACGAGGAAGCGCAGTGGGATATGTTCCTGCATGGGCTGGCTGACCGCGTCCTGAGAGAGATCTACGCGCTGGATTTACCTGCTACACTCAATGGATTAATTGAACTGGCACTTTGCGTGGATTCCCGACTCTCGCGAGTCGAACGACCTGAAGGTACCCACTCAGTTCTCTGGAGCAGCAGAAACCAGGCGATCCAGTGGCGCGGATGCGGTCAGCCCCGTCTACGATCACGAGCCCATGCAGGTCGGCCGAGCTCGGCTTTCCGGGAGGAGAAGGAGAGGCGGAGAGATCCCAGGGCCTTTGTCTTTACTGTGGGACTGCAGGTCATTTCGCTTATGACTGCCCGGTAAAAGGGGCGAGCCCGGCAGTAAATCTGAGGCTACTGTCGGGTGGGATCTCCGCTGAGAAGACCTCATCAACATCTACACTCCTCCCGGTAAGACTAAGGTGGTCAGCCAACACTCACAACTGTCGGGCACTTATGGACTCCGGGGCAGAAGGGAACTTCATGGACTATACGTTTGCACACAAGATTCACGTTCCCCTGTTACCTCTCACCCGCACCATTGCTGTTCACGCCCTTAATGGACAAGCATTACCTAACGTTTCATTCACCACTGGACCCATTACCCTCATCGTATCTGGCAACCACACGGAAACTACTTCATTCTACATTCTGGACTCCCCCCTCGCACCCATTGTTTTAGGACACCCCTGGCTCATCAAGCACAACCCAAGGATCGACTGGCAGCAAGGATCAGTGGTGGAATGGAGCAGTGTCATGAGTCCTGTCTTGTGTCTGCCTGTTCGTCTGTTTCTGTTTCTGCGTTTCAGGAGAAAGCAGTGGATTTGTCAAACGTGCCTACGGGAGTATCAGGACCTGAAGGAAGTGTTCAGTAAGTCTCAGGCTGCTTCTCTCCCTCCGCATCGTCCCTACGACTGTGCCATAGAGTTACTGCCAGGTACGTCTCCGCCTAATGGCAAGTTATATTCACTTTCTGTTCCAGAAAGAGAGGCTATGGAGAAATATATTTCTGATTCTCTAGCAGCGGGGTTCATTCGTCCTTCCTCTTCTCCAGTGGGGGCGGGGTTTCTTTTTTGTGGGGAAGAAGGACGGATCCCTGCGACCTTGTATTGACTACCGGGGGTTGAACAGCA
The DNA here is from genome assembly GCF_018340385.1 of Cyprinus carpio. Taxonomy (NCBI): domain Eukaryota; kingdom Metazoa; phylum Chordata; class Actinopteri; order Cypriniformes; family Cyprinidae; genus Cyprinus; species Cyprinus carpio. The sequence goes on along the minus strand of NC_056593.1, from coordinate 19,908,165 downwards.
TCACGGTAAAGAATACTTATCCTTTGCCGCTGATGTCTACAGCCTTCGAGAGGTTACAGAGAGCGTCGATCTTCACTAAATTGGACTTACGTAATGCTTATCATTTGGTCCGCATCAGGAAGGGAGATGAATGGAAGACTGCTTTTAACACCCCCAGAGGGCACTTTGAATACTTGGTCATGCCTTTCGGCTTGTCCAACTCCCCAGCATTCTTCCAGGCACTCGTCAACGACGTGCTGCGAGATATGGTCGACCAGTTCATATATGTCTACCTGGATGACATATTGATTTTTTCTTCTTCTCTCCAGGAGCACCTGCAGCACGTTCGACAAGTTTTTCAGAGGCTGCTAGAGAATGGGCTTTTTGTCAAGGCGGAGAAATGCGCTTTTCATGCACAGTCTGTTCCTTTTTTAGGGTACATCGTGTCGTCTGAAGGAATACGTATGGATCCTGAGAAGGTTAAGGCTGTGGTGGTTTGGCCAAGTCCAGATTCCCGTAAGGCCCTACAGAGGTTTCTGGGGTTCGCCAATTTCTACCGGCGTTTCATTCGCAATTTCAGCCAACTAGCCTCGCCTCTGACTGCCTTGACCTCCCCCAGAACTACGTTCAGGTGGTCAGACGCAGCTGAGGCTGCGTTTGCCAAACTGAAGGCTCGCTTTGTTTCAGCCCCCATCTTAATCACCCCTGATCCATCACGTCAGTTTGTGGTGGAGGTCGATGCGTCAGAGGTGGGGGTAGGTGCAGTGCTATCCCAACGTTCTTCTGGAGACGACAGGATGCATCCCTGCGCGTTTTTGTCTCACCGTTTATCCGCTGCCGAACGTAATTATGATATTGGTAACAGAGAGTTGTTGGCAGTCAAGTTAGCATTGGAAGAATGGCGCCACTGGTTAGAAGGGTCGGGGGTACCTTTTATCGTTTGGACCGATCATAAGAATCTGGAATACATTAGAACTGCTAAAAGATTGAACTCCAGGCAGGCTCGGTGGGCACTTTTTTTCGGACGTTTTGACTTTACTCTCTCGTACCGCCCGGGCTCCAAGAACATCAAGCCCGATTCTTTATCACGCATTTTTGACCGTTCCGATCGCACGTCTACTCCCGAGTGCATTTGTCCGGAGACCCTAATTATCTCCACACTCTCATGGGAGGTCAAATCGAAGGGGTAACGCCTCCGGTCGACTGTCCACCGAACCGTTTATTTGTGCCAGAGGGATTACGGTCCAGCGTTATTCAGTGGGGGCATTGTTCCAATGTGGCTTGCCATCCAGGAGTCAGTCGCACTACATCTTTAGTCAAGCAACGATTCTGGTGGCCACGTAAGACTCGCGACGTTCACAGTTTTGTTTTGGCTTGCTCAGTTTGTGCCACTGGTAAGACTTCCAATCAACCCCCAGATGGGCTCCTTCAACCGCTGCCGATCCCTTCGTGACCCTGGTCCCATATCGCACTAGATTTTGTCACCCCGCCCTCCCACCCTCTCAGGGGAACACGGTAGTTTTGACCATGGTAGACCGGTTCTCGAAGGCGGTCCATTTCATTCCCTTGCCCAAATTACCCCTCAGCCAAGCAGACAGCATTAATTGTTGTTGACCACATCTTTCGGTTACATGGCCTCCCGACAGACGTGGTTTCCGACAGAGGACCTCAATTTGTGTCCAAATTTTGGCAAGAGTTTTGTAGATTACTGGGGGCGACTGTGAGTTTGTCCTCTGGGTTTCATCCCCAGAGCAATGGCCAGACTGAGAGAGCCAACCAGGATTTGGAGAGAACGTTGCGATGTCTGGTTTCCAAGAATCCTTCCTCATGGAGTCAACAACTGTCAATGGCGGAGTACGCCCACAATTCATTACCGGTATCATCTACGGGCCTATCTCCATTTGAGTGTAGTCTAGGTTACCAGCCACCAATTTTTCCTAGTCTGGAATCTGAAGTCACGGTTTCCTCTGCTCACGCCTTCGTCCAGAGGTGTCATCGCACTTGGACTAGAGCCCGCGGGACTCTACTCCAAGCGGGGGCGCGCACCAAGGCCAAAGCCGATCGCCACGGTCTAGGCCTCCCGTATACGTCGTTGGTCAAAAAGTGTGGCTTTCTACCAAGAACATTCCTCTGCGCTCCGTCTCTAATAAACTTGCTCCCAAATTTATCGGCCCGTTCACTGTCACCAAGATCCTTAGCCCGGTGGCAGTCCGCCTCAAACTCCCTCCAGTGTACAGGAGGATCATTCCGCCTTCCATGTTTCCAAAATAAAACCTGTGTTTCACTCCCATATTAATCCGCCTACCCCGGTTCCCCCACCGCCGCGAATAGTAGATGGGGAACCAGCTTATTCGGTTAGTCGGATTCTGGACTCAAGGCGGAGGGGACGCGGATTCCAGTACTTGGTGGACTGGGAGGGTTACGGTCCCGAGGAGAGAAGTTGGGTTCCAGCCCGGGACATATTGGATCACTCCCTTATGATGATTACAATCGACAGGTAAGGGACGCCAGGAGGCGTTCTTAGGAGAGGGGGGGTACTGTCACGGTTCATGAATTCACTGATTTCTTCGTGTCCCGTGTATTGTTGCTCTGTGCGTGAATGAGTGTGTGAGTGGGCGTGTCTGCTCGTTTCGACTGATCAGCATGCCAGCTGATCTCATTCACTTCACCAGCTGCTGCCAATTCACTCAAACTATAAGGACTCACCGCACTCTCCTCTCGTTGTCAGATTGTTGTTTGGATGTCCACAGGTTGTGTCGTCGTGATCCGTTCCAGTTCTGTTCCTGAGTCTAGTTCCTGTTCGGTGTCCTGTGATGTTCGTCTCATCTTGTCTGGAAATCCACCATCACCTGTCTTCACCAGCACGCTGACCACCTAGTCCCTGCACCACCAGCCCACCCGAGCTCCAATTTCTACGTTGTGTTTGTTTCTCTTAATAAAGAAACCCTTGCATCATTGCTTCCGCCTCTCGTGTCATGACAGAACGATCTGACCAAACGATGGAAGCAGCAAGCGGATCCTCTTCGTCTTTGGAGGAATTAATCAGGTCCAGCATTTCACGGATGGATGCACAGGAGAGGAACATGACGGAGTCGGGTCGGGCTATTCAAGCTCTTGTGGTGCAGGTGTCCGAGCTCACCCAGCAAATGCAACATCTACGAGCTCCCCACTGCGCTGCCCACACCGGCCGTTCCTCCCGTACCACCACCGAGCGTCTCCCAGTCGGAGCCCCGCCTACAGGTTCCTGAATCATACAACGGTGAGCCGAACTATTGCAGAGCATTCCTGACACGTTGTTTGATGCATTTCTCTCTGCAGCCCAGGACTTTTGCCATGGAACAGAGCAAGGTGACATTTGCGCTCACGCTACTGACTGGGAGGGCAGCGCTATGGGGGACGGCGGTGTGGGAAAACCAAGATCCATGCTGTGCCTCGTTTCAGACACTCGCTGCCGAGATGAGAAGAGTGTTTGACCGCGCGGCCGCAGGAAGAGAAGCGGCACGGACCCTCGCGGACCTCAAACAAGGCGGAGGATCGGTATCAGATTTACTCTATCGAGTTCCGGACTTTGGCGGCCGAGTGTCAGTGGAACGAGGAAGCGCAGTGGGATATGTTCCTGCATGGGCTGGCTGACCGCGTCCTGAGAGAGATCTACGCGCTGGATTTACCTGCTACACTCAATGGATTAATTGAACTGGCACTTTGCGTGGATTCCCGACTCTCGCGAGTCGAACGACTGAAGGTACCCACTCAGTTCTCTGGAGCAGCAGAAACCAGGCGATCCAGTGGCGCGGATGCGGTCAGCCCCGTCTACGATCACGAGCCCATGCAGGTCGGCCGAGCTCGGCTTTCCCGGGAGGAGAAGGAGAGGCGGAGATCCCAGGGCCTTTGTCTTTACTGTGGGACTGCAGGTCATTTCGCTTATGACTGCCCGGTAAAAGGGGCGAGCCCGGCAGTAAATCTGAGGCTACTGTCGGGTGGGATCTCCGCTGAGAAGACCTCATCAACATCTACACTCCTCCCGGTAAGACTAAGGTGGTCAGCCAACACTCACAACTGTCGGGCACTTATGGACTCCGGGGCAGAAGGGAACTTCATGGACTATACGTTTGCACACAAGATTCACGTTCCCCTGTTACCTCTCACCCGCACCATTGCCGTTCACGCCCTTAATGGCCAAGCACTACCTAACGTTTCATTCACCACTGGACCCATTACCCTCATCGTATCTGGCAACCACACGGAAACTACTTCATTCTACATTCTGGTCTCTCCCCTCGCACCCATTGTTTTAGGGCACCCCTGGCTCATCAAGCACAACCCAAGGATTGACTGGCAGCAAGGATCAGTGGTGGAATGGAGCAGTGAATGTCATGAGTCCTGTCTTGTGTCTGCCTGTTCGTCTGTTTCTGTTTCTGCGTTTCAGGAGAAAGCAGTGGATTTGTCAAACGTGCCTACGGAGTATCAGGACCTGAAGGAAGTGTTCAGTAAGTCTCAGGCTGCTTCTCTCCCTCCGCATCGTCCCTACGACTGTGCCATAGAGTTACTGCCAGGTACGTCTCCGCCTAAAGGCAAGTTATATTCACTTTCTGTTCCAGAAAGAGAGGCTATGGAGAAATATATTTCTGATTCTCTAGCAGCGGGGTTCATTCGTCCTTCCTCTTCTCCAGTGGGGGCGGGGTTCTTTTTTGTGGGGAAGAAGGACGGATCCCTGCGACCTTGTATTGACTACCGGGGGTTGAACAGCATCACGGTAAAGAATACTTATCCTTTGCCGCTGATGTCTACAGCCTTCGAGAGGTTACAGAGAGCGTCGATCTTCACTAAATTGGACTTACGTAATGCTTATCATTTGGTCCGCATCAGGAAGGGAGATGAATGGAAGACTGCTTTTAACACCCCCAGAGGGCACTTTGAATACTTGGTCATGCCTTTCGGCTTGTCCAACTCCCCAGCAGTCTTCCAGGCACTCGTCAACGACGTACTGCGAGATATGGTCGACCAGTTCATATATGTCTACCTGGATGACATATTGATTTTTTCTTCTTCTCTCCAGGAGCACGTGCAGCACGTTCGACAAGTTTTTCAGAGGCTGCTAGAGAATGGGCTTTTTGTCAAGGCGGAGAAATGCGCTTTTCATGCACAGTCTGTTCCTTTTTTTAGGGTACATCGTGTCGTCTGAAGGAATACGTACGGATCCTGAGAAGGTTAAGGCTGTGGTGGATTGGCCAAGTCCAGATTCCCGTAAGGCCCTACAGAGGTTTCTGGGGTTTCGCCAATTTCTACCGGTGTTTCATTCGCAATTTCAGCCAACTAGCCTCGCCTCTGACTGCCTTGACCTCCCCCAGAACTACGTTCAGGTGGTCAGACGCAGCTGAGGCTGCGTTTGCCAAACTGAAGGCTCGCTTTGTTTCAGCCCCCATCTTAATCACCCCTGATCCATCACGTCAGTTTGTGGTGGTAGGTCGATGCGTCAGAGGTGGGGGTAGGTGCAGTGCTATCCCCAACGTTCTTCTGCAGACGACAGGATGCATCCGTGCGCGTTTTTTTGTCTCACCGTTTTATCCGCTGCCGAACGTAATTATGATATTGGTAACAGAGAGTTGTTGGCATTCAAGTTAGCATTGGAAGAATGGCGCCACTGGTTAGAAGGGTCGGGGGTACCTTTTATCGTTTGGACCGATCATAAGAATCTGGAATACATTAGAACTGCTAAAAGATTGAACTCCAGGCAGGCTCGGTGGGCACTTTTTTTCGGACGTTTTGACTTTACTCTCTCGTACTGCCCGGGCTCCAAGAACATCAAGCCCGATTCTTTATCACGCATTTTTGACCGTTCCGATCGCACGTCTACTCCCGAGTGCATTTGTCCGGAGACCCTAATTATCTCCACACTCTCATGGGAGGTCAAATCGAAGGGGGTAACGCCTCCGGTCGACTGTCCACCGAACCGTTTATTTGTGCCAGAGGGATTACGGTCCAGCGTTATTCAGTGGGGGCATTGTTCCAATGTGGCTTGCCATCCAGGAGTCAGTCGCACTACATCTTTAGTCAAGCAACGATTCTGGTGGCCACGTAAGACTCGCGACGTTCACAGTTTTGTTTTGGCTTGCTCAGTTTTGTGCCACTGGTAAGACTTCCAATCAACCCCCAGATGGGCTCCTTCAACCGCTGCCGATCCCTTCGTGACCCTGGTCCCATATCGCACTAGATTTTGTCACCGCCCTCCCACCCTCTCAGGGGAACACGGTAGTTTTGACCATGGTGGACCGGTTCTCGAAGGCGGTCCATTTCATTCCCTTGCCCAAATTACCCTCAGCCAAGCAGACAGCATTAATTGTCGTTGACCACATCTTTCGGTTACATGGCCTCCCGACAGACGTGGTTTCCGACAGAGAACCTCAATTTGTGTCCAAATTTTTGGCAAGAGTTTTGTAGATTACTGGGGGCGACTGTGAGTTTGTCCTCTGGGTTTCATCCCCATAGCAATGGCCAGACTGAGAGAGCCAACCAGGATTTGGAGAGAACGTTGCGATGTCTGGTTTCCAAGAATCCTTCCTCATGGAGACAACAACTGTCAATGGTGGAGTACGCCCACAATTCGTTACCGGTATCATCTACGGGCCTATATCCATTTGAGTGTAGTCTAGGTTACCAGCCACCAATTTTTCCTAGTCTGGAATCTGAAGTCACGGTTCCCTCTGCTCACGCCTTCGTCCAGAGGTGTCATCGCACTTGGACTAGAGCCCGCGAAACTCTACTCCAAGCGGGAGCGCGCACCAAGGCCAAAGCCGATCGCCACCGGTCTAGGCCTCCCGTATACGTCGTTGGTCAAAAAGTGTGGCTTTCTACCAAGAACATTCCTCTGCGCTCCGTCTCTAATAAACTTGCTCCCAAATTTTTCGACCCGTTCACTGTCACCAAGATCCTTAGCCCGGTGGCAGTCCGCCTCAAACTCCCTCCAGTGTACAGGAGGATTCATTCCGCCTTCCATGTTTCCAAAATAAAACCTGTGTTTCACTCCCATATTAATCCGCCTGTCCCGGTTCCCCCCCCGCCTCGTCTCGTAGATGGGGAACCCACATATTCGGTTAATCGCATTCTGGACTCAAGGCGGAGGGGACGCAGATTCCAGTACTTGGTGGACTGGGAGGGTTACGGTCCAGAGGAGAGAAGTTGGGTTCCTGCTAGAGACATCCTGGATCACTCCCTTATTGATGATTACAATCGACAGGTAAGGGACGCCAGGAGGCGTTCTTAGGAGAGGGGGGTACTGTCACGGTTCATGAATTCACTGATTTCTTCGTGTCCCGAGTATTGTTGCTCTGTGCGTGAATGAGTGTGTGAGTGGGCGGTGTCTGCTCGTTTCTACTGATCAGCATGCCAGCTGATCTCATTCACTTCACCAGCTGCTGCCAATTCACTCAAACTATAAGAACTCACCGCACTCTCCTCTCGTTGTCAGATTGTTGTTTTGGATGTCCACAGGTTTGTGTCGTCGTGATCCGTTCCAGTTCTGTTCCTGAGTCTAGTTCCTGTTCGGTGTCCTGTGATGTTCGTCTCATCTTGTCTGGAAATCCACCATCACCTGTCTTCACCAGCACGCTGACCACCTAGTCCCTGCACCACCAGCCCACCCGAGCTCCATTTCTACGTTGTGTTTGTTTCTCTTAATAAAGAACCCTTGCATCATTGCTTCCGCCTCTCGTGTCATGACATAAACACTGTTCTAGCACAAAACCTTATGGTTATGCGATATCTTCATCACACCTTTTGATAATAACACAATGGATAAATACTTTTACAAACATTATGGATTTCATGTGAGTGAAAAAAAAAGTTAGTTGAAACATGTATCTTCCATTGTTTGCTCTTGAATGAACTGATTGTTAAAAGTACTACATTGAAAGAAGGTCACAATGTTGTGTCTCCGTGATTAAATCAAATGTTCTCAATATATATTACGATGATTGCATGTTTTAAAACAATGATTGTGTGGATGAAAACATGTGTAATTGTAATGAAAACATGAGATCAGTTTTGTTACAAGCAATGTTACAAGTGTGATCAGGTTGGATTTTAAATTTTAAAAACTGAAAAATTGAAGAAGTATGGGATGTATTAGGGGATCTAAAATATGTAGAATAAGGCATTAATATGTGCATTATAAGACAATATGCTACTTATATACATGATAATAAGCATCTAGTTAATAGTGAGAATTGGTCCCTAAACTAAGGTGTTAACAAACATTATAAACCTTAAAGGATAAAGAAAAATGTTGAAACGAAATAACTGGTTAAATTAAAGCACTAAAATTAACTGTCATAATGCTGAAATAAAATAAAATATAAATATTAGGTTAAAATAAAAACTTTGAAGGAAAATAAGAAATGTTAAAATAAGTTTAAACTAAAGGGACATGTTGAAATAAGTTAATCAGTAATGCATTTAAGCTGAAGCACTAAAATGAACTGCAACACGGCTGAAATAAAATAAAATTGAAATATTAAATAATGTAAACTAAAGGAAAATTAACAATGTTAAAATGTGTAAGTTAAAGGGAAATGTTCAAATAAGTTTAACTTCCATAATTTTAAATAAATAATTAAAATATAACTGAAATAATATACCGAACGGACGGATGGACGGACAGATAGTTAGACAGACAGACAGACAGACAGACAGACAGACAGACAGACAGACAGACAGACAGTCAAACAGTCAGACAAACAGACAGACAGACAGACAGACAGACAGATAGACAGCCAGGCAGATAGACAGCCAGGCAGGCAGGCAGTCAGACAGTCAGACAGATATACAGACAGACAGACAGACAGACAGACAGACAGACAGATAGACAGCCAGGCAGATAGACAGCCAGGCAGGCAGGCAGTCAGACAGACAGACAGACAGACAGACAGACAGACAGACAGTCAGACAGACAGATGGATGGATGGATGGATATATAGACAGACAGATATACAGACAGACAGACAGGCAGACAGACAGACAGAGAGACAGTCAGACAGACAGTCAGACAGACAGACAGACAGACAGACAGACAGACAGACAGAGAGACAGTCAGACAGACAGTCAGTCAGACAGACAGACAGACAGACAGACAGACGGATATATAGACAGACAGACAGACAGACAGACAGACAGACAGACAGACAGACAGTCAGACAGACAGACAGTCAGTTAGACAGATATACAGACAGACAGACAGACACAGACAGACACAGACAGACAGACAGACAGACAGACAGACGGATATACAGACAGACGGATATACAGACAGACGGATATACAGACAGACGGACGGACGGACGGACGGACGGACGGACGGACGGACGGACGGAGATAGATAGAAAGATAGATAGATAGATAGATAGATAGAATATATATATATACAGACAGACGATAGATAGATAGATAGATAGATAGATAGATAGATAGATAGATAGATAGATAGATAGATAGATAGATAGATAGATAGATAGAAAGGCGGACTTTCTCATTAGGCAAAGGTAGGAGATCGCCTTGGGCCCCTAAAATGCTTTTCATATAGGAGATGCGCATTAAGCGCTGACATGAGAATGGTCACTTTTTACAGTATTTATCACCACGAGTGTATCCTGCATGTAGCAAATGAAAATATCATGTATCTGAAGCTTTAATTAAATATTGAGCAACAATGCATATTATATGTTTATTGTTTTAAATGCCACTTCCTCATTTATGAGAAGGTCCCAAGTAGAGGACACATACGCAGTTACTTCTTTGGTTGATATAATCCTTAGCTGTGTAAATGTATAATTTCCATTTCATTATTTATTTATTTATTGTCATTTTCATTTAAATTTGTAGTTATACAAAAAAGTAACTATATGAATTTTAAAGTTTAGAATGAGACAGCCTTTGGCACACAGGTTTATGCTGGTAACTCATCAGTGGACTTTCCTCCTCAATATTCATGGGTTTCAGGGACTTGACTTTTTTTGTTGCAGCCGCCATCTTCAGGACCTTGCATACCCTCTCCTCGCTGATTGGAAACCAAAATAACACTTCACTAACAACGAAAAAGAATGGTATTAAAACAAATAAATACTTTAGGATTAGATCCTTATTTACGTTAAGGCGAACTGCTGACTCCACTAAAGTTTAGTGAAAACTTACCAATTTGACGTTTGCTGATAGGCTATTTACATCTACCTCATACACAATCCCTCTCCGTACACTCGGGCCATTTTCATTTAAACTTTTACCTGCTAGACACTTGCCCATCAGCCCGGATTCATCAGCCCGGACCATGCCACACCCGGCCTGGATGCCTGTATACTCACTTTCAGATTCTGGGCCGAATCATCTGGAGCAGATTCGATGCCGTAACTCACCGACACTGCCTCACCCAAGCCGGACTCACTGTAGATTATAATACATACATGTAACATGACCTAACAAATCTATAAACATCTCATTATGAAATCAATTTTAATTAAACTGCCTTGACCAAGCTGGCATGAGGAAAATATATTTACAAAACAATTTATTTACAAAACCATGCAATTACAGCAAAAAACAGCAGTTATACAATGTGTAGATAAAATAATTAACACTTAATTTTGTAAAATTACCCATACATGTACTTGAATGAATGAGGCATTTATATGTACACTTGGACTGTAACATTTAATAAAAAAAGGTTAATACATAAAAAAAATGTAAAAGGTGTTTTGAAAAACAGTTTTTTTTTTTTTTTTTTGATTTTTTCATTTTGTACTTGGTAAAATAATTTAAATAATTATTACCTAACTGTTACTATGAATCATTTTTTAAAGGTAATCAGTGAATACTGTTCTTGGTTGTTGCTCATTGTGCAGCATGTCTTTCTGCATCTTAGTCCAGTGAGTTATTTGCTTGGGAGCTTTCATTTCTGCACCTGTAAAGAGCAAAAAATGCAAATTATCTATTATCTAAAAAGTATCTATTACTAAAGATCTAACTGAATGCACCAAACTGAATGAAAGTATATTGTTTTAAAGCACATATTGTTTGAAAGACTATTTACGTATTATTATTTGCCCATTTAATTCTGTCCAGTATGTTTGAAACTTAAAGTGTGCATCATCCTAATTAAAGAGATAGTTTACCGAAAAATGAAAATCAAAATTGGCTGTATGACTGTGTTTTGTTGTAGTCAGTTACATGTGTTTTGGCAGTGGTGAGCACCTGTACATATAAGTCTGCTTACATAGCAATTGTAAAAGCAGGACACAGCTACTGCAAATGATCTCAGACATACTGATGCATAAAAATTTAGTTTAATTATGAACTTGCTAACTAAAATACTAAAATGTAAAAACGCATCTATGCTTACGAGAAATATTTAATCATAAAAATTCCATACATCCACACCTCTTGGTGATTTGCTGTTATCACAGCCCAGAGCACAGCACAGCAGATTGTGACGTCACATGAAACCTATAAATAGGCTTTATTTCTCTCATTCTCACTAATTAAAGTTTTTATATGAATGAATCTCTGAAGGGAACCATCTGTCTTCAGAAAAGTTTGGGTGGCATTTACATTTTATCTGATAACATAGCGTTTATGAGCGGTGCTTCTTTGTTTACAGCCATTACCGGGGAAACCACTGTATTTCTGATGTTTTAAAAGCGCTTCCTGCTGGCAGAGAATGAATGTGCATTTTTAATAATACCGTCTGCAGTTTTTGTTGAGACCAATGCGAAAAACCACCCACATAACCCCGTTTTAAATTAATATCATAATTTATACTTCGACTCATCTCTTTTCTTAAAAAATGGTTTAAAGGCTCAGTTGTGAGGTTTATCATTTTATAATATATTTAGTTTTTGTGAAAACTTAAATCAATTGCTATTTCGTGGTCTAGAGCATGAAAGAAAGTCATTATAACATGTACATGAAAAATTTAGAAACATTGGACACAACTGTGGGGCACCATTGTGCAACAACAAGCATCAAAACAAAAAAAGGAACCTCAAGGCTGATCTAGGTAAATGTATACACATATATAGGGCCCTATTCCTATATTTTGCCTGGGGTCCCCAAATGACTAATTCTGCCCCTAGATAGATAGATAGATAGATAGATAGATAGATAGATAGATAGATAGATAGATAGATAGACTGACAGACAGATAATCAAAAGTTATCACTCTTTTTCAAAACCTTCAAAAATTGTATATGTGAATGTAAGCATATTTTGACTGACAGTCATATTCTGTTGCTGTGTGAACACAAGCCGTTATGTCACGTTAATCATGAGCCGTTCACCAAAGTTTTTTGGATATTTGCCACAGTCTTTCTTCCCCATGTTGCATCCTGCCTGGTCTTCCTGCAGCTCCTAATTGACTTTCCCGAGGGCCAACTCTCTCACCTCTGTGTTGTGATGACTGTGCAAACACTGAAGCTTTCTCACAATGCTTCCTTGTTTTAATCTTTTTAATCAGTGATCTTTCTTTTTTTATATTTAGGTCTTTGATGCCAGCATGCCTCTGGGTTTTCTCTCATCTAACACAATCCCAACAATTTAATTACTAAATCACTTTGTCATCAATGTGGTTTTTTGTTTAGAAATCAAATAAACCACTGAACGGGTTTTGCCTTATCTTGTTTTCATTACTTGATCAGTGGTTTCAAATCTCAAACTTCAGTGAGTCGCTCCACAATCCAAAATCTCATCATGTGTGGTCAATTTACAACGTCGTGTAAGTACAGGCTGGAAACTAAATAATGCATTTTAATGAGAGGAAAATTCCTTTTAAACACTGATGACTGGAACACTCATAATATTATAATTTATCATAACCAAAAAGAGTGACAGTTAATGTATCATAATATATAAATGAAATCCAAACAGTAACCCATCAAAGAAGAATGGGTAAATGTTGGTAAGTTATACTGATATGTCAATAATCAGTATCTTAGTGACAAAAACTACAAGCTTTATTTGGTTTTCATGAAAATATAGATATATTTTTATGTGCGGTTATGCCTGCCTTTCCTAAAGTGACCCCTTGTAAAAAAGAATTACACGTCTTTGAAAAATGAAGTTCACATAATTTAAAATAGTATACTGTGTGAACTGAATGTAATGAAATACACTTTAAATTAAATTAAATTAAATTAAATTAAAGTAGGACTTAGGTACATCTTTATATGTAATTGTATAATTACTTCTACTGTCTTTGAAATATTGTAAAAGTGGTAAAATTATGGCAACCTAAAAAAAAAAGTTTTATTGAAATTTGTATTTTACGTTTCTAAATTCTTAATTTGTAAAGAAAGTCCCAATTTGGTACATTTAAAATATATTACAATTTAAATGTAATATTTAATATCATACTATTTTTGCAACACATCACATCAAAGTGTACTTCTTTAAAACAAGACAAGAGATTATTAATATGATTTAACATGAATTTTAAAGTAAAACTTATAATTTGACATGATTACAAAGTTTACTTTCTTAAAAATGTACTTAAGTGTGTTACGAAACAGTCATGGAATTGCCTCACTTTAAGTAGACTCAAGTTACAGTTATTTTATGCTTTTAAGATTTGAAGTACACTAAAGTGCACATTCAATGCTATTTAGCACACTTATTTTTCACAAGTGACCCTGGCATTTGCAAAAATTTACAATTTTTCAGATTTAGGCTCAATAGTCTGGAAAATCAGTGCGAAAATACAAAGCACATTAAAACAAACTCTTGTATTTTACCAGATGTGCCAATTTAGCTTCTTGTGGTTTTTATTGGGAATATATGTCTGGATCTCAGTAGAGGGTTTGAACAGTCATAAAGTTATACTTCCTTCCTAGCGGTTTGTTGTACAGAGTTACTAGGACTTAATTGTCTATTAATCCTTTCCAGTTGTGTCCAAGATCATTTGTATCAGTGTGGCACATTTCTACCAAACCTTAGATATAGGAAGACTTGACTATTGGTATAAAGTCCAGTCCACATTGCAGTTCATTCTAGATGAGAACTGACCACTTAGACAAGAAGAGATATTCCATTTAAGCTAGCAGGAAATATTCTCAGAAGCTTCTGACAAGGTTCTCAAAGTTAAGAACTAATGTTCTTCCAGTAACATTTACAGAACATTCAATGTTATCTGCCCCATAATAATGTTCTTAAAATATTAGCAACAACAACAAAAACAGTTATTTATACATCATTCATGGAACATTTTATTCTGAAACATTTTAGTTGGACATTCATCTAACGGTTTCAAATGTTACTGTAACGAGGCATCACTCGAAGTGGGATCCATAAGCAGAATTTATTAGAATCGGGGTCAAACAGGCAATGGTCAAACACCAGCAAACACAGTGACAGAGGGTAAACACAATCGTCATCAGTAAACAGGCTTAAAGTCAGGGCAGGCAGCAAAGAGTCAAACACGAGGAACAGCTAAGGTCACAACAGGCAGGCTACACAAAGTAAACCACTCAGAAATGCAAACCACAGTAATACAAGACTTCGCAATGAGATGGTAGGAACAGACTGCTTAAATAGGCCAGCTAATGGGCTACAGCTGGGCTGGGTGATCAGTCCTAGATACAGAGCTGATGGGAAATGTAGTGTGAGTGTAAGAGTCAATATTCGGGTGAAGGAGCCCTCTGATGGTCAGAAGAGGAAACCACGGAGTTCGATACTGTGACAGAGCCCCCTCCCTGCGAGCGCCTCCTGGCGAGGAGAGGAGGTGGGTGACGCCGGGGTCTCCCACGTGGTCAGGGGGCCAGACTATCCAGATGGGTGCGGTGGAACTCGTCCACAAGGTTAGGGTTGAGAATGTCATCTGCATTAACCCAGGAATGCTCCTCCGAACCGTACCCCTCCCAATCGACCAAATACTGGAGAATTCTCCCCTGGCGCCTGGAGTTAAGCAGTTCTCGAACTTGGTATGCCTCCTCTCCATCTACCATGATGGCAGGGGACCCTGGTCACCGGACACCTCCTCTCCCTCCTAATTCGGACCACCAGCGGGTTTGAGTAGAGATACATGGAATGTAGGAGAAATACGATAATGATTAGGCAGGGCAAGGCGGAAAGAAACAGGTGTGATTTGTCTAATAATCTGAAATGGACCCACGTACCTACGATTGAGTTTCTTGCAGGGCAGCCGAAGACGTAAGTCTCTAGTGGATAGCCATACACACTGACCAGGAACGTACTCTGTTCTCTCTGTCGACGGATGGCATGCTGGGGCTTAGTGTGAGCCTAATTCCAAGTCTCCTCACTTCTGAGTAACCAGTCATTGACTGCCGGGACATTAGTGGGTTCTCCAGACCAGGGGAAGAGGGGTGGTTGAAATCCAAGGATGCATTGAAAGGGAGTTAGACCAGTGGAGGATTTTCGAAGGGAATTCTGAGCATACTCTGCCCACATAAGGTAGCAACTCCAATTGTTCTGATATTGACTGCAGTAAGATGGCAGGAAACGAGTGAGTTCTTGGTTTAATCTTTCAGTTTGACAATTTGATTGAGGATGATAACCAGACGTTAGGCTCACATTTACATCAAGCATCTTGAAGAAGGCTGACCCGACCCGTGAAGTAAACTGGGGACCTCTATCCAAAACTATATCCTCTGGTAGCCCATAGACTCGAAAGACCTGGTTGCAGAGATGTTCAGCTGTCTGTAGGGCGGTAGGAAGTTTGGGGAGTGGTATGAGGCGGCAGGCTTTTGAGAATCTATCGATGATGGTGAGGATGGTTGTGTGACCGTTGGAGGCTGGTAGATGGGTGACAAAGTCGATTGCAATGTAACCAGGGATGTTGTGGAATGGGAAGAGGTTGGAGCAGGCCAGCTGGTAGTTGACATGATGGTTTTTGAATATTGCAGGTTTGACATTGGTGGACAAACGTGATGGTATCTTTAGATAGAGAGGGCCACCAAAAGCAGTTTTGTAGGAGATGTATTGTGGCGTTAATACCAGGATGACCGGAACTGGGCAGAGAATGAACATGTTCTAGGACTCAATTTCGGAGGATTTCAGGGACAAAGATCTTATTAGGGGGATATTCAACTGGTACTTCAGACTGGGCTTTGGCTTGTTCAATTTCCATAATGATATCCCACTGGACAGGAGCAACAATGAGATCGGGGGACAGGACTGTTTCAGGAAGTTGTGGTGTTTGGTTGGGTTCATACGGTCTGGATAGGGCGTCAGCTTTGGTGTTCTTGGATCCAGGACGATAGGTCCTACAAAATCGAAACAAGTGAAGAAAAGTGACCAGCGAGCTTGTCTGGGGTTTGATTCTCTTGGCGGATTTCAGGTATTCCAGGTTTTTATGGTCGGTCAACACTGTGAATGGATGTGTAGACCCCTCTTACCAGTGACGTCACTCTTCAAAAGCTGCTTTCATGGATAAGAGTTCCGATTCTCCGACATCATAATTCTTCTCTGCTGCGCTTAATTTCCTGGAATAGAATGCACAAGGGTATAGTTTTGGAGGTGCACCTTGCCTTTGGGACAGAACAGCACCCAAGCCAGTATTAGAAGCATCCACTTCCACGATGAAGGGGAATTCGGGGTTAGGATGATGTATAATGGGGGCGGTGACAAATCGCTGTCAGAAGAGGGAACAACGGAGTTCGACACTGTGACAGTTACGTTCAGAGAACATTCAAGAAACATTCCCATAATGATTGCAAAATTATGTAATTGAATGTTCTCTTAATGTTGGTATAACCAAGAAAATGTTATAAAAAGGGGGACATATTAATAAAGGTAATTGCACACCTCAATTGGTGCAATTCATTTGTCACAGGAGCATTTAAAATTAACTAATAAAGAAAAAAGACAATCACGACCAGACACAGCACCATCCCGTTTTTGTGAGAAAATTTTACTATTTTATGAATAAGCAATGTCATATCAATGCTTACAATTTCATTAGTATGGAAACATCCGATTTTTAGAAAAAAAAAAATTAAATAAAAAGGTCCACCCCTAAACCTAACCATCAGTGGGCCGTTAGCAGAAAAAGTGAGAGTGAGATTCTATAAATTCATACAAATTAGCCACCTGTGTTGGGGAAAGTTACTTTTAAAAGTAATGCATTACAATATTGTGTTACTCCATAAAAAATGAACCTTCAAAGGGCTCTTCACGATACCAGATGAGAAATAAGGGTCGTATCTAGAGACAAAATCGTCATTTTCTAAAAAAAACCAATACAATAAAACAAATTGTATCTGCTTTATAAACATAATTGCTCGCCTTGCACTGCTCTGCGATGCGCATCCATGTCTTCACGTAATATGTAATCATGTTGAAAAGGTCACGCGTGACATAGGCAGGAGTACCTACTCAGTCAGTGTTTACAAATGTGGAGAAGGAGGACCGTTCAAAAGTTGTTGTATGTTCAATGACACATATTAAAAAAATGTATGTAAACGGTGTTTGACTTAGTCTTTGCACATTTGACTTGCAAACACTGAGTCAATGTGATTATGTATTACGTAAAGTTGTGGACGCACATTGCAGTGCAAGGAGAGCATTTCTATTTATAAAGCATATAATTTTTTTATTTTATTTTTTTAAGAAAACTACCGATAGTTTCGCTAGATAAGAACCTTATTCTTCGTCTGGTATCGTGTAGACTAGAGTCTTTTGAAGCTGCACTGAAACTGTAATTTTGATCTTCAGCCATTTGGCAGACATTGAAGCCCACTATAAGGAGAATAATTCTGGAATGTTTTCATCAAAAACCTTAATTTATTTTTGACTGAAGAAAGAAAGACCTAAACATCTTGGATGACAAGGGGGTGAGTAAATTATCAGGGCTGCGTTTCCCGAAACCTTCTTAATGTTTCGTCGTTCGTAAGTTATACCTTAAGTTGTACTTTTACGTTAATATGTGTTTCCCGAAATGTTCTTATTTAAGTATACTTTCTGTAAGTCATTTGTTGGTAAGATTAGTCTGGACCACTCTTACCTATAACTTATCGCTGTTCACAATTCACTCTGTTAGTGGCAACCACTGTGCAAAAATCTTCTTCACATTTCAGTCCCGAGTGAGGTTGTTTGACTCTTGTAGAATGAGAGTCTTAAGAGTCTTGTTTGACTCTCAGCAGCTCTTCACTGCAGTCGCATCAGAAAGAATCCCCCCTGGATTGCTGGTGCTGGGCGACCTCAGTGTAGGCTAGGGAAGGTGTGGACAGGTGTGGTGATGGAGAAGCACTGCCGCTGCTGGCAGGGTAGTAACGATGGCGTGCTCTGAGAGCATAGAGTGGTATCCACACCTGCACTCAGATCTATCCCCCCTGAGATACCCTGTGTGACCACTTTTCCTAGGATTGGCAGGGCCTTTTCCTCGTCGGGGCTCATTGCAGGAACAGAGCTGGGCCCGCCACCCATTCTTTCCTGGTCTCTCCGGACTGCAGTGCCTCTCGGTTTGGCAGCGCTGGCAAAATCGTGCCACTTTTTTGAACAACATCCCACTGTCCCACAGTGGGTGAGAAGTAGACGCTGCCATTTTCATGGCTATGCTTTGCCAAATTTCTTTTTGGGTTTTGTTTGACACTGTTGTCCAGAAACTAGAAAAAAGTACAGCTTTGTGGTGTGCCACTTCATCTAGCAGTATGGCCATTTTGGTAGAAGTAAAGCTGGGGGCTCTCCTCTTGCAGTCTTTTTTTCCTGCCATAGTGGTAGTGGATATCAGTGATGTGCGGGTCAATGTATAAACAACCAGCACCCGACCGACGTTTTCAACTAACCCGCCCGCAACTCGGACTGCAAAAAAAAGAAAAAGAAAATATTGTACCCGACCCGCTTCCTGACCCGCAATTTTTAAAAGTAGTAAATGCTCATCGTAGCGCCGGGGTGCAGAATAAGGGGGGACGCCAGGGACGTGTCCCTACCAATGTCCAGCGACTGCCAAACTGTCCCTAGCGATAATTTAGAAAAAACAATTAAATATATGTATATGTTTTGTAATTTCGCATCTGATGACGCATCTGAAACATCATACCATTGATATTATTACCTAAGAAGTTAAAGTAAATAGGCTACGTTAGAAAATGGCGCGCTTTCAAGGATGCACATTTATTATTTTTAAATGGGCAGAATGTAATCACTCACCGGACAAGAAGCGCAACAGCTGATGATACTGAACTGCAGCATGCCGGTTAGAGCGGTTCTCGTTCTCAAGTCAAGAACCGGTTGCATCGGTTTTCGAATCACCAGTACACTGAACCGAGAAGCGTTTCTGTCGGACACGTCCGATTTGAGAACCGAGGAGCTGATGATACTGCACATGCATGATTCAGCGTGAAGCACACTGACACACAGCGCGTCTGAACTGAACTGGTTCTTTTGGTGATTGAATTCTGAATTGATTCTGTGCTAATGTTATGAGCCCGGGGAAACCGAAGGCTTGAATGAAGGGCAATCTGGCGAAACGTAAGTTTATTTAATAACAAATAAATCGCAATGGATTATGTATAGTAAGTGGATCATGGTTTCTGCGCTGATGACACCTAATTTATTTACTTTATATCTTCAAGACTTAAATCCTCGTATGCACATTATTGCTGTTACTGTATTTGGGTGCATTGTTGCAAAACTTAATTGTAAACTTTTCATGATTATGAGGTTTTTAACTGACCAAAGTTATGATTACTGACTTTATATATTTGAATGTTTGATAGACTTGACGCCATTACGTCATCGTCAATGACGTCATTACGTCGAGCGTAAAAGAACCGGTGAACCGTTTTTTTCAACCAGTTTATTGAATCGAACTGTCCGAAAGAACTGGTTCGCGGAAAAGAACCGAACTTCCCATCAGTAAACTGAGCTCATGCGTCATCTTCACGCCAGTTATTCAGCCAATAAAGTGTAGGCCTATGTATTTCAAAATTGTGCCTAGTACTATATAAATTACAAAGGTTTAATTGGCATCTTTATTTTCAAACGACCCGACCGACCGCGACCCAAATATCATTAAAAATATTTTTGGATGACTCGTAACCGCGTGTAACCGCGGGTGACCGCAGGCACCTGCTCATTTTGGTCAACCCGCGCATCACTGTTGGATATGTCTCGCATGTTTCGCTTTTATTGGGTAAGTCATCCGATCACACAAATGAGTAATTTACGCCAATAATGTGATGCACCTGGTGGGTAATCAACAAAGATTGTGGAGAACATTACACATACAGTTTGAACATACAGTTTCTTATTAACTTATGTAACTTAACTTAATATAAACTTACAGTTTCTTTATAATGAACATCGCTTTCTTAATACTTTACTCCACAGTGAAAGAGCAACTGTATAGTGAACAATCAAATCTCTAGCCATCGTTATCAACCTATTCAGCACCACCGCCATGGACAGCACCTGCCAACATCGCATGTAAGAAGGTTTACCTTAAGCTACATCCTAAGGTATAGTTTGGGGAACACACCTAGGAAAGGTATACCTTTAGTTAAGACATACCTTTAGAGTCTTTGTAGAGCCCTAAGAGACACCGTTATCGGGAATCTCATGGATGCATTAACTTTTTTTTTTTTTTTTAATGGATTTTTGTCACGTCTTTTTGGCTCCAAGATGTTTTTTCCCTTGTTCTCTTCAGTGGTCACCATTTAACAGAGCATGTCGCAACAACCCCTCAGATTGTTTGGGGCTGAGCCTCTGTTTACTGTCAGCTCTTTTCCATGTACCTGTTTCAGCTGAACTTGACACGCATCTGCAGAATGAATCACACAGACACACTCTGGGCACACTAATGGGCAACAATGCAGCAAGTATAAATTCAGATACAGGCATGTCTAAATCCAGGATGTGTGAGAAGTATGAATATGAATACTAGAAAAGTGAAACATAACTTGGTTTCAAGCTACTGTAAGCTGAAGGCTAGTATTTCAAAGTTTTTAATTTTTTCCCGCAGAAATGAGAAATACATAAAAAAAACTTTCATTCAAATCTAATAAAATGGACAATTTCAGTTAATATTTAGATAATATTACAGTATAATGTCATTAGCTAGGCAACATGCATGGTTAGCATCTTTCCCCACTCTTCAAAAGTAGTCATAGCACAATGAGCACATTTTAACAAACAAATTGCAAGAATTTCATTGTATTATAGTATATATTTTACCGTTCTTTGTTTGATGTGTGCTAGTTACTGCTAATAAAGTTGCTACCTACGTAGCACGTTCCAATTCAATCACTTATGAGTTTCCATTTGGGATTTAGAAGGTTGCTGCCTATTAAACATTAAGTCAGTCGACTAGATTTTGAAAGTGAATGATTCTTTCCACTTGGTGATAAATGTCAGCGTTGTATCTTTGTATCTGACTGTCCAACATCAGTCGAAGTGGATTTTGGGTACAGTTGTGGCCAAAAGTTTTGAGAATTACATAAATATTGGAAATTGGAAAAGTTGCTGCTTAAGTTTTTATAATAGCAATTTGCATATACTCCAGAATGTTATGAAGAGTGATGAGATGAATTGCATAGTCCTTCTTTGCCATGAAAATTAACTTAATCCCAAAAAAAAACCTTTCCACTGCATTTCATTGCTGTCATTAAAGGACCTGCTGAGATCATTTCAGTAATCATCTTGTTAACTCAGGTGAGAATGTTGACGAGCACAAGGCTGGAGATCGTTATGTCAGGCTGATTGGGTTAGAATGGCAGACTTGACATGTTAAAAGGAGGGTGATGCTTGAAATCATTGTTCTTCCATTGTTTACCATGGTGACCTGCAAAGAAACGCGTGCAGCCATCATTGCGTTGCATAAAAATGGCTTCACAGACAAGGATATTGTGGCTACTAAGATTGCACCTAAATCAACAATTTATAGGTTCATCAAGAACTTCAAGGAAAGAGGTTCAATTCTTGTAAAGAAGGCTCCAGGGCGTACAAGAAAGTCCAGCAAGCGCCAGGATCGTCTCCTAAAGAGGATTCAGCTGCGGGATCGAAGTGCCACCAGTGCAGACCTTGCCCAGGAATGGCAGCAGGCAGGTGTGAGCGCATCTGCACGCACAGTGAGGCCAAGACTTTTGGAAGATGGCTTGGTGTCAAGAAGGGCAGCAAAGAAGCCACTTCTCTCAAAAAAAACCATCAGGGACAGATTGATCTTCTGCAGAAAGTATAGTGAATGGACTGCTGAGGACTGGGGCAAAGTCATATTCTCCGATGAAGCCCCTTTCCGATTGTTTGGGGCATCTGGAAAAAGGCTTGTCCGGAGAAGAAAAAGGTGAGCGCTACCATCAGTCCTGTGTCATGCCAACAGTAAAGCATCCTGACACCATTCATGTGTGGGGTTGCTTCTCATTCAAGGGAGTGGGCTCACTCACAATTCTGCCCAAAAACACAGCCATGAATAAAGAATGGTACCAAAACACCCTCCAACAGCAACTTCTTCCAACAACCCAACAACAGTTTGGTGAAGAACAATGCATTTTCCAGCACGATGGAGCACCGTGCCATAAGGCAAAAGTGATAACTAAGTGGCTCGGGGACCAGAATGTTGAAATTTTGGGTCCATGGCCTGGAAACTCCCCAGATCTTAATCCCATTGAGAACTTGTGGTCAATCCTCAAGAGGCGGGTGGACAAACAAAAACCCACTAATTCTGACAAACTCCAAGAAGTTATTATGAAAGAATGGGTTGCTATCAGTCAGGACTTGGCCCAGAAGTTGATTGAGAGCATGCCCAGTCGAATTGCAGAGGTCCTGAAAAAGAAGGGCCAACACTGCAAATACTGACTCCTTGCATAAATGTCATGTAATTGTCAATAAAAGCCTTTGAAACGTATGAAGTGCTTGTAATTATATTTCAGTACATCACAGAAACAACTGAAACAAAGATCTAAAAGCAGTTTAGCAGCAAACTTTTTGAAAACTAATATTTATGTAATTCTCAAAACTTTTGGCCACGACTGTAGAGATATTGAAGTTGGGTGGAGTGCAATCATGTTATTACTTAAAGCAGCAGCAGCAGGCAGTGTCCATTTTTCCATTTCATGAATCACTCTCTTTAGCTATGTTCGATAACAGAAATCAAGATGGCAGCATTATTGGTTCCTGTGGAAATGTAAAATTGAGCGGCCAAATTTGGACTTCCATTACATATTAATCGCAATTGTCTAAATCTAAACCAGCTCTTTCTCCCCAAATAATTTTGAGACTTGGAGACATCTAAGCTAAGGTCAAAGCTATAAAACAATGTTGGGAAACTTTTATAAAAAAGGACATCTACGAGAATAGGCAAACATCATTTAACATTTATGTATTGTGTAGTTTTGCCTACAGGAATAGTTGATCATTTGCTCACCCGCATGTCGTTCCGAACCCACAGGACTTTCTTTCTTCCAGGGAACACAAAAGGATTAGTGGAAACTCCATAGTGTTTATTTCATACAATGAAATGGATTGGGGATAAATGCTGGTGTGCACCAAATAGGATATAAAAACCAAATAAGCACCATAAGTAATATATATGACTATATATTACCTATACAATAGCTTGTACAATATTTGCTGAAGAGCTTCTACCCAGGTAAAAAATTTATGTTATAAAAAACTTGTGAGAACATTGTTATGAAATGTTTCTAAAACGTTGAAATGTCCAGTTTTCTTGTTGGGTTTATGAAGTCATTTAAAGGTTGCAAAAAATGTTTCTTACAGTGTTTTTAAAGTACAAATAACACCATAAGGATATTTTGAGAATGTTGATCTCAGAACATTCTAACTTTATTATAATGTTATTTGAATTTTTTTTTTTTTTTTTTTTTTTTTTTTTTTTTAAAACACTAACAAAACTAAAAAATCCACCCAAAATATAATAAACTCAACTAAATTTAAAGGTTACAAAAACTTTTTTTTTTTTAGAATGTTCATCATGAACAAATGACATCATGATGACATTTTGAGAATGTTGATCTCAGAACGTTCTCTCTCAGTGTCATGAGAATGTATAAAAAATATTAATAAAGTTATAAGATTGTTCCATAAACATTATTTTAAAAACTTTTTGTCCTAACTTTCATAAAACTTTTACAAAACATTAGTGAAAGTTGCAAGAACGTTCCCTGCTAGCGGGGAGTCTGCAGTACCTCGCAAATCTCATTTGTGTTCAAATTCAAATAACAAATTCAATTTGGGTCTGTTCTTGACAAGAAGTTATGTCGCTTTAGAAAACATGAAATTTAATTACTTTTATAGTATGCTTGTGTCATCCCTGAAGCTTGACTCAATTCACTCTCATTGAGTGTGGGGGAAAAAAAACACCTCTTCCTTTGAGTTAAGATATTGCGTCCAATTAAAAATTACATTTTAGTCTGTTTTTGAAAAAAAATAAAAATTATTGTATCACTATAGAAGAACTTTTATTACTTTTGTAGTACTTTTGTAAGACTTGTGAAGCTCATCCCCATTCACTTTCATTGTTAGGGAAAAAAAAAATCATTGTTTTGCCAACAACTATTAAAATTTTGGTCTATTCTTCACACAGAGTCATCACATCACTATATAAGACTTAAACTTTCAGTACTTTTATAGTACCCGTGTCATTTTTGAAGCTCAGACTCATTCACTTATTATCATATATATATATACCTCATATATATACAAACCCGATTCCAAAAAAGTTGGGACACTGTACAAATTGTGAATAAAACAATGCAATGATGTGGAAGATTCAAATTTCAATATTTTATTCAGAATACAACATAGATTACATATCAAATGTTTAAACTGAGAAAATGTATCATTTTAAGGGAAAAATAAGTTGAATTTTAAATTTCATGGCATCAACACATCTCAAAAAAGTTGGGACAAGGCCATGTTTACCACTGTGTGGCATCCCCTCTTCTTTTATAACAGTCTGCAAACGTCTGGGGACTGAGGAGACAAGTTGATCAAGTTTAGGAATAGGAATGTTGTCCCATTCTTGTCTAATACAGGCTTCTAGTTGCTCAACTGTCTTAGGTCGTCTTTTTCGCATCTTCCTCTTTATGATGCGCCAAATGTTTTCTATGGATGAAAGATCTGGACTGCAGGCTGGCCATTTCAGTACCCGGAACCTTCTTCTACGCAGCCATGATGTTGTAATTGATGCAGTATGTAGTCTGGCATTGTCATGTTGGAAAATGCAAGGTCTTTCCTGAAAGAGACGACATCTGGATGGGAGCATATGTTGTTCTAGAACTTGGATATACCTTTCAGCATTGATGGTGCCTTTCCAGATGTGTAAGCTGCCCATGCCACACGCACTCATGCAACCCCATACCATCATATATAAAAACAACTTAAAATTGCACTGATAACAACTTGGGTTGTCCTTGTCCTCTTTAGTCCGGATGACATGGCGTCCTAGTTTTCCAAAAAGAACTTCAAATTTTGATTCGTCTGACCACAGAACAGTTTTCCACTTTGCCACAGTCCATTTTAAATGAGCCTTGGCCCAGAGAAAACTCCACCACTTCTGGATCATGTTTAGATATGGCTTCTTTTTTGACCTATAGAGCTTTAGCCAGCAACGGTGATTGGCACGGTGGATTGTGTTCACCGACAATGTTTTCTGGAAGTATTCCTGAGCCCATGTTGTGATTTCCATTACAGTAGCATTCCTGTATGTGATGCAGTGCCGTCTAAGGGCCCGAAGATCACGGGTATTCAGTATGGTTTTCTGGCCTTGACCCTTATGCACAGAGATTGTTCCAGATTCTCTGAATCTTTGGATGATATTATGCACTGTAGATGATGATAACTTCAAACTCTTTGCAATTTTTCTCTGAGAAACTCCTTTCTGATATTGCTGCACTATTTTTCGCCGCAGCATTGGGGGAATTGGTGATCCTCTGCCCATCTTGACTTCTGAGAGACACTGCCACTATAAAAGGATGCTCTTTTTATACCCAATCATGTTGCCAATTGACCTAATAAGTTGCAAATTGGTCCTCCAGCTGTTCCTTATATGTACATTTAACTTTTCCAGCCTCTTATTGCTACCTGTCTCAGCTTTTTTGGAATGTGTAGCTCTAATGAAATCCAAAATGAGCCAATATTTGGCATGACATTTCAAAATGTCTCACTTTCAATATTTGATATGTTATCTATATTCTATTGTGAATAAAATATAAGATTATGAGATTTGTAAATTATTCCATTCCTTTTTTACTCACAATTTGTACAGTGTCCCAACTTTTTTGGAATCGGGTTTGTGTTTATATATTATACACATATGTGTATGTACTTTTACATACACACAAATATACCATACACACACATATATTGTGTAATCACAATTAATCGATTTGACAGCACTAGAAAATTTTCCCGAAGTGCTCCCTTTGAGTTGCGAAGATTCAAGATTTGATAGAAAATTTAAGCTTTTATTATCTTTATAGTAATTTTGTGTCATTTTTGAAGCTCCACCCCCATTCACTCTCATTGTGTGGGAACATAAAAACCTCTGTGATTTTCCTGACCTTCGGTCTGTGATTGAATGTCATCCAGGTTTATAACAACATGAGGGTAATTGATGATATAATTTTTATTTTTGGATGAACTTTTCTTTTAATAATAACCAAACCTGTGCCTGTGTCTGTTTTATGCAACATGCTGCTTCTACTTTTGACAATAATATATATATATTTTTTCTTTTAAACTGACTAATTATGTGAGTTACAGACGTGAAGGGTTTTCCTGGGCATCCTCTCGGCACTTCCTGGCCACTCAGTGTCCACCCCCTCCGCAATCTTTCCTGAACAGCTTGCTGGTTAATCCTGGCCAGCTATTTAAAAGGGCTTTTGCTTGTGAGATAACACAGAACTGCCTGAATGTTTGCCAATTTATTACAATGCAGGAAACAGTGTGATAGGGAGGGGTGTTTTAAAGCCGTCATCCCACACGAGCTATATGCCGTGGCCTCGCTACAGGAACACCCTCAGCGTGATGCCAGTGTTCTTCAATTCATATGCATCATTAGATCCGGCACGTCCTTGGGTGAGCAGAAATCTGGAAAGTTGAAGTAGTTGGGTATGACAATGGGAAATTCCATTTTAGATAATTACCAATTGGCATCATGTTATATCTCAAACCATTTTTCCAAATTTTCTGATTATGTTTATATGAGTTGATGTGAAATGGAAGTTGCAGCTGACTTTGTCTTCTGATGTGACTTATTTTAGAGTGAAACTGAATATTTAATGAGAAAAAAATATATATAAAAAAAAAAAAAAAAAATATATATTATATATATATATATATATATATATATATATATATATATATATATATGTGTGTGTGTATGTATATTTCTTTAGATATAAGCTTTGGTTATATTTGTTTTGGTGATTTTTATATACATAATTTTCAGACTGAATATATTTATGTTGATATAAACTGCACATTCTGTAATATATTTTAGCTTTAAAGGTCTAAAAAGAAATAATGTCTTATTTCCTTAATCCTTGCTATTTACCATCTTGCAGAAAAAAAATGTAATAAATAAATAATAAATTAAAACAAGAATACTGTTTCATTTGACTTTAATCACTTTAATCATGTCAGATGCTTTGGCTCCACTCTCTTTGACCATTATTACTCATTATTGTTTAATAAAGTGAAAGAATTTCTTCCATTTACTTTAAAAATACAACAAAGCAGCGTTGGTGGAAACAGCGGCCTGTGGTTTCAGTCCTAATGAATTAAATTTAAAAAGTCTGTCTGAAGAAAGTAGCCTATTACAAGATTACAACAGCCTGGAACCTCAATTGTTCAATTAGACGCAGGTTTGTTTCATTGCTTCCTAAAATACAAGTTTATTTATCATATGCTTTTCTGAGTCAT
The DNA here is from genome assembly GCF_018340385.1 of Cyprinus carpio. Taxonomy (NCBI): domain Eukaryota; kingdom Metazoa; phylum Chordata; class Actinopteri; order Cypriniformes; family Cyprinidae; genus Cyprinus; species Cyprinus carpio. The sequence continues at coordinate 19,880,316 of NC_056593.1, read as the reverse complement.
GGTCTTAAATTGTCCAGGCACATAAATTTTCCAGCCAGAAAATCTACATAAACCCTGAAAAACTAAATAAAATTTAAATATTATTTTATATAATTTATTTTTTTTATTATTTTATTTTATTTTAATTTATTTTATTTTATTTTATTTTATTTTATTTTATTTTATTTTATTTTATTTTATTTTATTTTATTTTTGGTCAGTGAGAGAATATGCTCAACTTACAAAACCTTGTTTGTCTACCTCAGGAGGTCAAATGGTTTTAAATTAAGTTAAAAAAAAAAAAAAAAACCCTGTTACTGACATTTTTGAAAACAGTTTTAAAACCTGATTTGTGTGATTTTGTGTTTTTCTATCAATACACAATATCAAAACCGCAAACATTATTCTAGCAATATATATATTTTTTAATATTCAATTTATTTTTTAAAGTATGAATTAAAAACAAAACTACACTACACCATAGTGGTGAACAGGTTTGCAGTTTTAGCTTAATTTTGTTTGGGGACAATTGCTGATTTACAGAAACTTGCATAAACTTACACAAATTTCACAAATAAATAAATAAAACAACAACAACAACAACAATAAATATAGCAGCAAACAGCAATTAGGGGGCCAAGCACTACAGAAGCAAGCCTCAAACCAACTGCAGGAATGAGTAATTAAAACCATTTTAAGATTATTTTAGTTAAAATGGCTGAAAAATTGTAAATACCACCACTAGTAATATGATTTCTTGGCTTATCAATTTCACCAATAGGTGGCGCTGTTACCATCGACACGAAATCCATAACTTTTTGTCACCACAGTCTGAAGATCACTTTACTCGATTTTGATGAAAATCTAACCAATGGTTGATGAGAAGTTAAAAAAGAGTAGGTTTTCAACATAAATCAAAATGGTGGACAGGAAGTTTGGCTGATTATGGCAAAATTGGTATCTATGTTGTCGCCATGACCCAAGGAATATTTCCCTACTAGTTTCATTACAATAGGCTAATGCAATCAAAAGTTATTAACATTTTTGGAAATGTAACAATTAATGGTTGGTGAATGGTTTATTAGTCTTGACTAATAGGTGGCGCTGTTACCAAATGAATGTGGCATGGACAGGGTGAGGCGATAATGGCACACACAAAGTAAAGGTATCAATATGTCAAATATTTGCAGAGATATAGCCTCATATGCAGTTTGGCATCTTTCCAGCAAATTCGTTGGCGTGCTAAACGAGAACCGTTTCTTATATCGACACAAAATCCATAACTTTTTGCCAGCATGGTCTCAAGATGATCCGAGTCCAATTTTTTGAAAATCGGACCTAGGAGGAGTTCGAAAAAGTAGGTTTTCAACATAAATCAAAATGCTGGACAGAAAGTTCAGTCAGTTATGGGAAAAATCGGCATTAACCAACTAATCAATAAACAACAAACCCATCAAAATAAGCCAAATTAAAAAAAACTAATTAAAACAAAAATAAATATCATTATAACAAATTAAACCAAACCTTTTGACCACAAGGAGGTGACCCAAACTTTTTGAGTACCATCAGGGCATGGTGTCAAAGATGCTTACGAGTTTCATAACGATACATCAATGCGTTCGTAAATTATAGCTTTTATGACAAAATTAAAAATGGCCGACACCCAAACTGGCTGACATGGGAAAATTGGATATCATTATAAAAAAAAAAAACAATTTTTATAATAAAAAAAAATAATCATTCTTATATATCCCTAACACTACCACTAACAGTCACAGAACACGAACACTGCAGGTAGTCTCAAGTCATGCTTGTTAAAACACACACCAAGTTTGGTGTCAATATGCATTTTTCCGTGCATTTAGGAGAATTCTTTCGCGTGATCAAGACCGGTTAGACGAATCAACTTGAATTCCATAACTTTTTGCCAGCATGGTCTGAAGATAATCTGGTTAAATGTTCGTGACAATCAGTGCAACGGCCTAGGACGTGTTCAAAAAATAATTTTTTTCATTTTCTGGTTTATGGTTCAAAAGTTATTAGCATAAACATGAGTGCAAATTTGGACAAGTGGTGGCGCTAGAGAGTTTGAGTTAGAGACTCCAAATTTGCTATGGTGACTTTTCTCACTGTCCTCTATCAGTGTGCCAAATTTCACAACTTTTCGCAAGCGGTTCTATGGGCTGCCATAGACTTGTGGCGGAGGAAGAAGAAGAAGAAAATCATGCTAACGGATACAATAGGTGCCTAAGCACCTTCGGTGCTTGGCCCCTAATAATAATAATAATAATATAGGCAGGGTCTAGTTAGTTTGGGACCAGGTGCTGATTTATAGAAACTTACAACATTACAACATTAACTTAAAAAATTCAATCAATTGATCAATCAAGTAATCAATCATTATCTGATCTTTTTTTATAATAACTTTTGTAACAGAGTTGAACAGTTGAGCTTTACAAGTGCAGTGCAATAAAAATAAATTATTAACTTGTCTTCTTTTCAGGGTTTACAAAGAAAAATCATCTTGTCACTTGCATGGAGGCACAATTTTATAGAAACCTCCCATTTTAACAAGGGGGAAATGATGCTGGTTGTGCTCAGATTATGGCACACAATTAAATAATATCTTTTTTTTTTGTAATTAAAAACATTAATCAAGTTATTCAAGTCAACAGATTATATCAAAATTATGATTATTTTATTTACTGGATGAAGGGTAGATAACGTAGTTCTCACTGCATTAAAACATGGAATCAGTGACTATCATGTGTAAAAAAACAAAAAAATAAATAAATAAAATAAAAAAATAAGGGTGGAAAGTGCTTTTTACAATGGAGATTTTTCCCACATCATTCTGATTTTCAATAAAATTTCCTTCTGTAACGAATGAGGGACACACCTCTGGAATCTTACAGTAGGATCATTCAGAATGTCCAGAAGAGGTTACAGCCAGTGTGTCGCTAACAAAATATTTATGTTGTGAGCTGCTAGATGATGATTCAATATGGAAACTACTAGAAATTAGAGCACATGCGGTTTGTCATAGGTTTTTATGATTATTACAGATGAAATGTGGGACTAAAATCAGGAAGAGTTGAATTATTCTGCTGCGGCACAATTATCTGTTTAATACCGGCCAGATTAAAGGAAAAAAAAAAAAAAGATTTTTGTCATTCTTAGAAAGAAATTAGCATCTATGAGAAAATGCGGTAAGCTTTGCAGAACGGTGGAATCAGTTTGGAAATTCTTGTTGTTTGTTCTGGCTGCGGAAAAGTTCCTCTCGCAGTCTGAGCTTTAACCCAGGTGCGCTCGACTTGACCTCGCTGCTGTGAGTTAAAACATTATGGCAGACCACATTGGGAAAGCAGGCATTTCATTGCCCAATTTGAAGTCATTTCGGTTTCATACTCTCTCACAATCTCTTTAAGAGTCTAGTAAGTAGCTCCAAGCACTTTATGAAGTATTCTAATCGGACACTCTTTTTCCTGGAGGATGTTTTGATGCTTTAAATGTTAAAATTTTTTTTTTTTTTTTTTTTTTTTTTTTTTCAGAGAGATTCTTGTGCTCTGAATCTCTTCCTTGGAAACTGTAGATTTCCTATAATTTAATCGGTGTAGTGTCACATTATCTGCCAGCAGAGTGGACCCAGGCTTTCAACTTGAGGTCCATGAAGGTGCTGTCATATAACAAATATTAATGACATCAAATCTTCATGACATGTTCTGAGCGTTCACAGCAGGCAATTGCATATTTTCTTTTCAATGTGGTCACAGTGAAAAATGTGCTATTTTTGTTATGGAACAGACTTGTAAAAATAAAGTTACTTTTTTGGCATCTATGGCTCCCGGGGAACCTTTAACATCCATGGAACCTTTTCAATGTACAGAAGTAAAAAAAAAAAAAAAAAAAAAAAAATGAAAAAAAAAAAAGATTTATTTAGATTATAAAATGAATTACACTTTATTTTAAGGTGTCCTTGTTACAGTGTAATTATGCATTTAACTACATGTACTTACTATATGGTTAGCGTTACTATAACATGTTTTTCACAAATGGTTCTTTAATAAGAACTGTTCACTGAAAGGGTCTTCAGGGAATCAAAACCGTTTCTTCTATGACATTGCTGTAAAAACTCATTTCATTTTTTTTTTTTTTAAGATTGAAGTTCATCCAAAATTGAAAATTGTTATTCCCAATTTGTCATTATTATCTTTTTGTGTTTTATATTTGTATTTATTTATTTATTTATTTTCAGTCTGGTCTCATTGTTTATATGAGGTTATACAAGTTCAAATGTACATTTTTGCATGTATGTTTGATGCTGAAACGTACTATGTGGATGTACTGAAACATTCAAAATGTAAAAAATACAACATTATTATATATTTACAGCTAAAAAAGTAAAATAGTTACATTTCTTTATATATATATATATATATATATATATATATATATATATATATATATATATATATATATATATATATATATATATATCAGAAATATATTTGTATCAATGCATTTTTGTCATCTTGTCATCACAATTTAGATTTTTTGACCCCTTAACCTATACCCCAGACCTAAACATAACCATTGTTATTAATGAATATTAAAAGATATAAAAAGTAGCAAAACAAAATGTGCAGAAAAAAATATATATTTTTAGTAACATTCACAGTAACAATATAGTTACATATTGTTACAATATAGTAACAATCATAGTTACATTTTACGCACAATATGACATAAAAAAAAATAATAATACTTGGAGTCACTACCTCTAAACCTAACCATAACCATTAAATACCAATATGTGCTGTACAAATAAAAACGAATGCAATCACAATAATTTATTTATTGCAAAAACGTCAAAAGGACTAAAAGTAGTCCAAATGATGATGCGTTGTTAAATACTATCTCGATCCACTTTGTGAAGGTACACATTTCTCATTCAAATCTGTCGTAGTTTCTTTAAGCATCTATATTTGAATTTGTAACAAGTGCAGGTTTTGGGTCCTTTTCTTGCAGTCGCATGGATTGTGAAGATTTAAACTTCAATACATTAATAAAATTGATACCGTTTGTGATATTATGTTGTGACTTTTGTATTTTCATTCTTTTGTCAGTCACAGCATGATTGAGGAAATGCATTCCCATGGCAAGCAAAATAAAAATGACATTATAAGCAATGGTTGCAGAAATGTTGTTAAATTTTAAGGTTTTGAAGTGTAGTCTGGTTTAATGGGATAGTTTACCCATAAATTAAAATTACCCATATAATATCCTTATAATATATGAAACGTAAAAGACACGTGCAGTCATAATGATTTAGTCCAAAAATAATAAAAAGGCAGGATAAAGGTGGTCCATACATCACATTAACTATAGCTATCTGATGTCAAATACACGACGAACAGACCATAATTCAGTTGCTAAAAACCTTCACCTCAGCTATTGCTCTAAAATCTCAAAAAAAAAGGAAAAAAAGAAACTGCATTCAATTGGGCATGTCGCAGTCAATCATAAGACGCGCAAAAGCCAATGACATTTCACATCACTGATGTCAAAAATAGCTCAGCGTGTCTTGTGAAGCAGCAAATTCAGAATCAAGTTACGAAGCACGTAATTCATAGTCATATTGATCTTTATGCTGTTTGACTCCAATTGAGTTCCTATTGGGATTTCAAGCAAATACTCGCAAACATTAATGAAAGTAAAGGTAACCTTCTAAAACTGTTTGTTTATTGCATCTGTGAATTATTCTCTGATATTAAAGTCATCTTTGTTTTTATGGCTTTAAGATTTGGAAAGCAGTGCTGCTAATGTTAACAGCGTGGAAGGGTCATGCGGGTCCAAAGAGGCTGAGCTTTGCTAAATACCCGTCATCTGGCCATTATTAAGTCACGGGTAATTTGTTGTGGTTGGCTACGCTACTGTATGACTTAAGAGATACTGACTTTGTTTACTTGTTTGTAAGGCTTTACATATGCCAGATCATCTTTATTATTCAACACACACACAAAGTGTGAAAAACAGTACACTTACTGTATATTATTTTTCTTACAGTGTTATTGGTTTTGTGTAAAACATACAAATATAAAATAACATTTTAGAATGACAGGGAATTGATGGGAATTAAATACTTAAATACAAATGAAATGTACTGAAAATTCAATTATTTACAGATTTTATTTAGAATTTGAAGGACTCAGACCTAACGATGAGATTATTCATAACAAATTAGTCAAGAATCAGAGCAAGAACTACTTCAACTTAGGTAACACTGTCCCAAAAGACTCAAAAAGCAATATAATAAAATAGATAGTTCTGGTTGGTCCATTTTACAAGTGAAAGCAAAGGAAAGAGAAAAGACTATATCTCATCAGGACCTCTCCTCGCTGATAAGACTCTTCAGAAGGTCAGAGAAGGTAAGCCTGATGCTTTTCAAAAGACTCATAATTACTACCATACCATGTTTCCTTTTTGTCTATATGCAACTTGGGGTAAATGGGCAGAGAGTTCAAGCTGAAGACGTCATGTGATGGAGAGCTGGTGATTTTTATCATACTCAAATAAGACCTCCTTCACTCTTGGGTAATTACGCTTCTGCTTTCAAAGACTTGAGATGGATACGAACATACAACGGCTTGCTTATAGCGATTAGAAGATCTGTCTCACTGCACAATGTCATAGGATTACTGTCTATAGCATTATGTTGTAAGAATTATCTAATAGTATATTAGGAAATGCTATTGTTATTACTGTTATAGAAAATTCACCCAAAAATTAAAACTCAGTTCATTACGCACCTTTGTGTTGTTTCAAACTGATGTTCTCTTTACCCTGCAATGCAAACGTTGTTTAAATTTCAGTCTGTTGCTAACACAAACTATTGAGAACAGTGAGCGAGAATGAATGAATTTAGCGTATCGAGCATTACCCTCATGCAGTCACTGTGTAAATGGGTTTGTATATCTGTATTAAAAATATTTATGTATAGGCCTCTTACAATTTGTATAGTATGCAATCACATATTTTATGTTTTCAGGGAAGTAAAGTAATTGAAACATATCATGTACACTGTAAAAAAATCTAATAAAAAAACTACTTTTATGGAAAATCACAGATTTTTTAGTCAAAACTCTATAAAATGATCTCTAAATTAACTACTTGGCTGTTATTTTAAATATTACATTAATAATTAATCTGAATTAATACTTAACATCTGATCAGATTTTCTCTTGCAAATTTTGCTATAACAAAAGTTTTTTAAAAACACATAGTTACAGCAGCAGTTCCAAAAAAGTCAAATACCAAAAAAAAAACAACAAAAATCCCCACAATGGTGACTTCAAACTAAAAAAAATAAATAAAAAATCAACAAGATAAACATAAAATAATAAAAATCTTATACCTATACATTCTCAGAGATCTGGTGTGAAATAAATAAAGTCAGAGTGGTTAAGATGCTGAGATAAGTGAAGATGCTGAGATCTAGAGAGATCTGTTGGGATTTAAAGGGTTTCTGTTGTCTGAGTTTTGTGGGTTACCATTGTGTTGAAGTGGTCTGTGCTTCAGACCAGGAGAACACCAAGAAACATTGATGTTCAGCTGCATGTTGCTTTATTTAAAGGCAGTAACATTATTACCATAAATGTAAAATTATTTTTTTAAAAAACAATCTTTAAGCATTATTTCCATTAATGGAAAATTATTATTATTATTATTATTATTATTATTATTATTATTATTATTTGTTACAGTGTAATCATCTATAGTAAGGGATGCACTGGTACACTGAAAGCCCCAGAACATCTCCTGCCGATTTTTTACCCTTGTCAGGCATGACAAAGCACAAAATTTGGTCCCACTTTATATTAAGTGTCCCTAATACCTGTGTACTTATGTACATAGTAACTAGATGTGTACATAATCTGTAATCACAGTGTAAGTACATATTGGTACATAGTATCTACAGCTCCAATGTTTGTGTAACTACATATGTAACAACCCACTGAATGATATTTGTAAATACAAATGTGTAACAGAACATTGGTAACAACACTTTTTGGTAAAGAATAGTTAAACTTTATATTAGATTTGTCATGTAATTACTCTGATGTTACACAGTAGCGGCCAGTAAGTTAGGCTTTACATATAAATTTTGGTTGGTGTCCAGAATGTTACACTTTATATTAAGTGGACAGTTCCTGAGGATTTACCATGTAAGCACACTGGTATTAAAGTGGTGCACAACTCGAGATCCAACTCGAGGATCTCACCCCCTCGATCCCACTTCCACCACTCACCCTATACAGAAAAGTCCCCCTCGATCCCACTTCCACCCCTAAACCCACCCATCTCCTTCCCTGGATCAAATGGTTCAATGACTCTTATACATAATGTTGTTACAAAATGTAGTTATGTAATTCCTGTTACACAAGTACTTAGTGAAGTGGAAAAAGTGTTGTTACCAATGTCCTGTTACACATTTGTACTTACACAAACCATCCTGAAGGTTGTTACATTATGTAGTCACAGAAATATTACAGCTGTAGATACTACCAATGTGTATTTACGCTGTTACATACTTTGTACACATTTAGTTACTATGAAAGTACACAGGTATTAGGGACAATATAAAGTGGGACCCAAAACTCTTTGCAATTATTGGATGGGAGATGCACTACAAATAATGGTGAAGGGAAAACCATGGACCTGGCAACCCTGGCTTGAACTACATGTGATTCACAGGGTCAGATAGAACCTGTGTTAAAGGGATAGTTCACCCAAAAATGAAAATAACCCCGTAATTCACTCACCCTCAAGCCATTTTAAGTGTATATGACTTTCTTCTTTCAGTTACATTTAAAAATAATAATAATAATAAAAAAATGTTCTGGATCTTCCAAGTTTTAACAATTAGGCAGTCTTGGCCTAATGGTTAGAGAGTCAGACTTGTATACAAAGTTCCCTCTATTTTTTTTTTTTTTTTTTGTCTTGCTGAGCAAAACTTTTCTCCATTGAGCGTGCATTACAGGGACCTGAGCAAAAACATTAATCTTTAAACCCTGTACAGTGCACACACAAAAAGTGTGTAACTTTTAACTTTAATGTCCTATATTTGATTTGACCCTTGATTTGAACTAAATGATTCAAAAGTTCAAAAGTTTAGGATCAGTAATGCATTTAAAGAAGTTTCTTATGCTCATCAAGGCTGTAGCCCATCTATTTGATAAAAAAATACTGAATATTATAAAAAAAAATAGTATTATGAAATATTATTGCAATTTAAAATAAACATTTTCTATTTAATAAACTTTAAAATATACTTAATTCCTGTGAAGCAAAGCTGAATTTTCAGCATTATTACTGCAGTCTTCAGTGTCACATGATCCTTCAGAAATCATTTTAATATGCTGATTTATAATCAGTGTTGGAAACAGTTGTACTGCTTAATATTTTTTGGGACCTGTGAAATTTTTTAAAAAGTTAAAAAGAACAGTGTTTGTTCAAAATAGAGGTTTTTTGTTACAATATACACTATTCAAAAGTTTGGGGTCATATTTTTATTCTTTCTTTCTTTTTTAAAGAAACTTTTTTTTTTTTAAATAAAGAAAGTTAAAGAAACTTTATTTAACAAGGATGTGTTAAATGGACAAAATTGATAGTAAAGACTTATAGTGTAAGAAACTATTTATATTTTGAATAAATATATTTTCTTTTTAACTTTTTATTAATCAGAGAATCAAAGAAAAAAGTAACACAGGTTACAAAAAATATTAAGCAGCACAACTGTTTCAATATTGATAATAAATCAGCATATTAGAATGATTTTTGAAGGATCATGTGACACTGAAGACTGCAGTAATGATGCTGAAAATTCAGCTTTGCTTCACAGGAATAAATTATATTTTAAAGTATAAGTATTGGAATAGGAAAACAATATTAGAAATTGAAATAATATTTCACAATATCACAATTTCTTTTCTGTATTTTTGAAATAAATTCATTGTAGATGAGCAAGAAACTCCATTATAAACAAGGTCAATTATTTATTAGGTTTATAATATAGGCCTAACATTATATAATATAATATAAAAACAAACTATTTAAACTGATAGAATAGAATAGAATAGAATAGAATAGAATAGAATAGAATAGAATAGAATAGAATAGAAACTGAAGCAAAACTCAAGCTGAGATCTTAAGTTGTAACCATGGTTAATTTTCATAAGGGCATTTACACGTGATGGATGTTGTGTGACAGACCAAAAGAGTTCTTGCCATGTCATAATTACCGTGATTTAGAGATAACAACAAGTGATGTTCTATTCTGTTCTACTTTGACTTTGTGAATTTCTGAGGAAACACTTTCAATGCCAAAGCAATCACATGCTCGCAGAACTCGTAATTACAAATTGTAAGCTGGGAATGTGCTGGGAATGTTCTGAGAGCTACAACTTGGACCATGCGACCACTGTACCACCTGACCACTGCCAGATTCATTTACATGCTACCTCCGAGTCTGAAGACCTAGACTATGGAAGGCGGTACCAAAAGTCTTTAAACTGAACTTGTGAAAAGTGATCATGTCAACACGTACTGTTTTGTCCATGTTAACGCGGTAATTCTGAACTTGTCTCTTTTGGATCTGTAGACTCACAAATTCTGGCTATGTTAAGGCATCAGTTTTTGCAGTGTTTCTTTAGTATGTGTAAAGACACACAGTTTTACTACATTAAGATGATTTTAAACATGTATCTCAATGCACACACATTGTGGCCATGTTCGAATGTGTAATAAAGCAGATTTTCCTCTAGATTTACCCATATATTAATCCTTTCTTTAGTTTATTTCAGCATTGATACTGATATCTACTGAATCAATTAATGCTACAATGTAAATTAAGACTTTTCCACCTGAGAAACAATGTTAAACTAAACAAGTAAAGAAGACATGACAAATCATAAAATAAGACTGATATTACACACAATGTGCTGATGCAATATCCTCATGAACAAATATGACACCTGATGTTTGCACATGTGCATACCAGTGTACCATTTCAACATCCTTCATGAATAAACATGGTGTGTATGAATAAATACATGTCATGTATTTATTCATCATGTCACATATGCAAATAAATTCTCAAAAATAGCAACTTCATTGGCTGCTGTGTGTGTTGTCACATTAACGTGAACGAACAGATAAATTTCACACTTTTCTTTTAAAGACTTTTGGCCTTGTCAGCCTTCCATATAAATTCACATTTATATTGACAACTTTTATGATACAACAGTGTTTATTCACTTTTATTTTGAAAAAAAAAAAAAAAAAAAAAAGAGCAGTCTTCAAAGTGTTTTAAATAAAAAAGTAATTCGGGGAATGGAACAATGTGAGGGTGAATAGGCCTTGTTTTGTGTTTGAATTATCTATAATGTTAATGCTTTATGATAAACAGTGTTGTTAAAAGGCCTCATTTCCCTTCTGTAACTATAAATAGGTTTTATTAAATATTGCAGTGTTGAACACTGTTCTAGACCAGATTTTTATACACTGATCGCCTTAAGTAATTAAACAGATCATTCCATGACATCAGTATTTTTCACATGAGTTTTAAGACACACATTCGCAATATTTTGAGTTTCTTTGAACAGATTGTCAAGACGTTTCATCTTTACTAAATAGTACACTGGAAACTCTGGTTTTGGATATCAAAAACTGGCTGGAATAGCATCTGTCTCATAGCATGAGGTATGCTTCTGGTTAAACTAGAATGGAAGAAGTGTTTATTTGCTGCTTTCAATCAGCCAGAACTTTGGTGTGGTGACAATGTCCAGGTGTCTGAACACTTCAGCTGTTTCAGTGCCGTTCCAGTGGCTCTGCTACCATAAACACTTTGCCTGCACCACAGCAGGCCTAATTAACATATAACATAACACAGTAAAAAGAAAACTCTAAAAATGACACAGCATCTCACTTGTTTAAACTTACATTGTTTTATACTGTATACAGTGGTATTTTGGGGGTGAAATCTGTTATGTTTCACCTCAAATTCAAAATAAATCAATAAAATATATTCCCTCCATTATTATATATATGTGTATAAATAAATAATTAATTAAATAAAACAACAAACACACACACACACATCTCACTTAACACAAAATACAAGCAAACAAACAAATAAAATATTTTTATTTTTTATTTTTATTTATTATTTAAAAGTGTATAATTTATGTAGATAGGATCATCCTACAATTTGGGAAATAAAATAGGTAAAATAAATCACGTCTAAATTCTATAAAGAGCTCCTAATAACCATTGTACCCTATTTGAAATGCTGGCAAAAAAAAAAAAAAAAAAAAAAAAAATCCACCAAAGTCAAGCAGTTTTGGCCAGTGCCACCTTATTTAATTTCCATATGCCATCATGAATAGTCTTTTCCTTTGCATCAGGATATCAATGCACATTTCCTCCGGCGAGAGAGAGAAAAAAATATAAGGCTGTTTTTCATTCTTGTGAGGATGTGACTTCAGAGTCCGGCCCATAGGACGACATGTTGAGCCACTTACCCCCGAAAACATCAAATAAAGGTGCAACGTTGGTGGTGAGCCTGAAATGAACGCTGATAGGAAAATTAGCACTGATTCAAGAGTTTCCATTGCTCACCGAGAGCGTGAATGAGTAAATCATTCAAATTCACTTTCACGGTTCGGGAGAGAAAAGCACGTATTAGCGTGAACACGGAGAACACCAGAGCCAGGAGCAGGTTGCTTCGTCCATCACGCTTACCTCGTTAGGTGGCTGTTTGATCCAAGCCTCTGACTATCTTCTAGATCTTCATGCATTACCGGGCCTTGTAATTTGTTCCATACCCCCTCTAAACGGGCTTTCATCAGCTTACAATCTGCCTTCACTTAAAACCCAGGTAGGCGCCCTGTTGTGCCACCTTCTTCAGATTACGTATGTCATATCTAGATGGTTCTCGCCAGTTCTCAGATGGATTGTACAATACGTTTATTGTCATCTGAATGTTCTCGTGTTTCTCAAGAACGTGGGATTTGAAAATGTATTTCAGAGTATGATGTCATGAATATACTTGTCGTAATCGACACCTGAATTTCGGGAAATTTAAACCAGCGGTTTTGCTTCAGGACTCAGAGTTTAGATTGGACACGAAGTAGCGACCCGAAACAGTGATAATTATTATTATTATTTTTTTTTTTTCATGAAAACAGTGAAATCTATTAACATTTATTCATTATGATCACCAAAAAAAGACGTGTGTCATTTTTGTGTTGAGAACCACTGATTTAAAGCATATGACAGTCTGCTCTTGTTCTATTTAAGGGGTACTCTTGGTTTTTATTGCCTCCCGTCCCACCGATCCTGTGAAACGGAGGCCTCCCAAATGTACTGCTTCCACAAGGAGCAATTTTATGAAAAACATTTGTGGATATATCCCGCGTTTCCAAAATTTTGGCTGTTAAATGCATGGTCTTTTTCTGACATACCATAATTGTTTATTTATTTATTTAGGTTAACCATGTTGATTAACTGATGTTTAGATGTTGATGTTTTATTGAAATCACACAGTATTAAAATTGTGCACATTAATATTTAATGTTGCATTCTTTCCTAGTTGCCCTGTATTGCTGGACTCTCACTCTGGATTGTAATTGTGCACAAAGGTGGGTTTACACTTTGCACAAAGAAAAAAAGTGCAAATAATTAAGAGGGCACATTTATTTAGTAGTTTTATAAACCTAATTTTGGTAATCTCTCACTAATTTACATGAAATGGCATTCGGAAACCATTTTACTCCCATGATGTAACATATGTGAAACAAGATAATCAATGACAATGAAGGGCACTTGTTTTTATCCACTTGGGGTTGTATGGTGATAAGTGGTCTCTATATGACAATTTATATGGTTTCTAAAAAACAAACAAAAACAAAAACACTTTTTTAACTTGCAAACTTGTTATTAAAAATGTCACTTCCATTACAAAATGTCAGAAATTCCCATTATCACATATTACGACAAAGGCTGAAGGTTCATCAAGGTCATGATCAAATCTTTATTCCCTGACACTAAGCAATGTTTAAAGTATTTAAATGTGCCTCTAATTGAAGAATCACATATAGTGTTTATGCTGTAAAATAGAGGTCAGTAACTGACTTTTGGTGAACCCTTGGAAAACTCCACTGAAATTTTATTGGATTTATTCAGCTTTGATATGAGAAGATAAAACCTTAGGTTATAAAAGGCAACTTCCAAAATATAATTATACATGGTAAAAGAGAGTTGCTTGGCAAAATGAAAATTTTAGGAAAACCCCAAACAACCAATAAACAAAGTGCAAGAGGACAATGACCTGGATCAACACATGCAAGCTATTATATTCATGTCTTGTTTTGTAATGCAAACGTGGTTGAACATGGCCCCTTTTTTACTGTCTGCCATGTGTAATTCAACATGAGAGGTAAAGGAAAGAACAATGTTTTGTAAATGTGGTTTATGCATTAGTAATTCAACATCAAAGGAGGATGCTTCATTTCATGGATCTGAACAAACAGCCAGAAAATAATTAACAAACAATGTGTGTTTAAAAATAACTGGAATGGACTTGGATGGACAGTAATCTCTCAGGTTAGTGTTTCAAAGATAACAAAAGTCTTATAGATTTATAGCGACATGTGGATTGATGACAACATAATTTTCATTTTTGCTTGAACTGTCCCTTTAATGCTTTCTCACCAATGGCAATCAGTCAATTTCTGTAATGCTTTTGCAGTGTCAGAGAGGACCCTAAAGCTGTCTCTGCTTCAGAAGCTAAAAGGAAATTATATTTTGCCAAATTATATCTGGGTCACTTGACAAAGAAACCATACAGGAAACATTTCTCACCGAGAGTGAAAACACCAATGTTGGGATGTAATGCGAGTTATGTAATCAGATTACTTTTTTCCAGGTAACTAGTAAAATAATGCATTACTTTTTAATTTACAAGAAAATTACTGAGTTACTTTTTCAAATAAGTAATGCCACTTACTTTTTTTTCCCATTTATTGACTGACAGCACTCCTATGTTGCGAGAAATTCAGGAATGAGTGCGGAAGGGCAGTGTGCATGGTGTGAACATGATGTTACTGTAATTCTTGGCTAAATGTGAACATGTATTTACTTATCTCACCTGCTCAAAAACATTCTGTCTTCCTTAAAAAATTAGTAAAACCAGTGAAATGCAAACTCAGAATATGATGCAAACCTGCAATAATTAGATATGTCAAATAACACAAACATCCTTCATGTATTTAATCCCATTTTATTAACTTATGTCTTTGCTGCTGACCTTCAATGATCCAGATCAACCCTAATAAGCTTTAATCAAACACCACATGTGTGTTTCATTGCTTAACTTTCTGAAATTAAACTTTTTATATTGAAAACAAACAACCAAGCCCTGATGAGAAAAAGTAATGCAAAAGTAATGTAACTCATTGCTTTCTATAAAAAGTAACAAAGTAATGAAAATAGTTATTTTTATTTATTTTTTAGTGAGTGGTGCAATTGTGATGCACTATTTTAAAAGTAACTGTCTCAGTGTGACAAAATATTGCAAGAATCCTGATCTGGGGAACATTTTCCAGAAGCATCGTTAGCCTTACTAACAATTCTGTGTTGCGCAAAACCACAGTTCCATTTGCAAACAGCATCACAAACTTACGTGGTTGGACCTACAGCTCTCGAGTTTGTTGTAAGTATGAAATGTGGATCAGATTTTCCACCATTCCGCCAACACTGACTCAACCAACGTCGTGAGTTGCCTGACCAATGGGAGAGAGTTTGAATATTCCATTTGATGTTGCATGTAGTAATGTATAACACATTTCAATATTAGCAACTATAAAATGGTTATAACAATGAGATATTAAGTGGCTTTTTGTACATTTTTGACAGATGTCGAGCACATTATATAGCATAAAGTAAAAAAAAAAACAAAAAAAAAACTTGTCTTGTGAAGAATCAGCTAGTACTACTCTGCTATTTTAGATTTGCATGCATTATTAGCTATTAACCTCAGCAAATGACTGTACAATTATTTTCACATGTTATAGCCATGATAAAGTCAAATGCATTGCAGTGTAGCTCTACTGTACCAGATGCCCCTGCCCAGTGATTTAGCATTGGGCTGTTAACATTAATTGACCAAATTATTTGAACTGAATCTGTCACATAGCCTTTTGTTACAGAATAAAGCTTAATTACGTCCTCATTGCATGGGCACAGTTGATCCTAAAAAATTTTAATCATTGTACCTGTAAAAATAGTAGGTTTCAGGTCATGGTTTTAACAGTGTACTGGCACAAGAAGCAGCTCCACATTAAAGGGGAATCCTCAGCAATTTTTTTCAACACTGTGTGATTTTCCATCAGTTTCTCTGGGGCAGCTGTTTATAATGGTGTTTCCCAGTTATCCTGGAGTCCTGCCCAAACACTTGTTCTGTTGTGTTTCTTTGCTCAGTGCTGGAAAGAATCCTTGTTGATGCATTGTCTTGCTAAAGCACTCCCAGATGGAATGCAACTTTTATGAATATACTTTCCACATTATTTCGAGCTTTACTTGTTTGGCATTTCGGCGAGTGTTCTGTTCTTACGGGTGAAGAAAAAATTATTTATTGTTATAAGATGTGGGAAAATGAACAACTTAGTGCAGTTGGTTAGATTTATATTTTATTAGAAGTTAATGCCTGGACCTCTGAAACTGGCATGTGTGTTAAATGCAGATATACAATGAATATATAACAAGGCTGGTTTAAAGTCAAAACAAAATTGAATTGAATTCAAATGCGATTTTTCATTTTTTTTATTTATTTTTTAATCTAGATGTGCTTAAGAACACATGCATTGTGGTCACGGTTTTAAAGATGAAGTAACATTTACCATTGTTGGGTGAATTTTCATGGGCCAATTATTTTCAACAGGAATCCACACAATCATAAATTTCGTATGAGGGGTAAAGATTTCCCCACACAGATTTTGCATCAGGTTCAGTTGGACATGCAAATTTGCAGCTACAACAATCAGAACGCAGTTTGGTTTGAAAATGACTTCCGAGCGAGCTGTGCTTTATACATTTCTACACTATTAATCATTCATTTCACATTTCCATTGAAGAAATCCACATTTTTAACAGCAATCTACACAAATTTATCACTAAAATTGCACTAGTGTGGCCACACCTTAACTATAACTGGCTCAAGAAATTATTCATTATTAAAAGTAAAGTCCTTCACAAGATAGGGTGTTATAAACTTGTTACAAATGTGTTATAAATGTTTTATAACACATATCACTTATAATAAACATATCAAAAGCAGTTTAACCACCTTTAACTTACTTCTTTAGTAGCATTCACATCATATTATTGCTCTGTCATGACAATACTTGACATCAAAGAAGTGATGGAAGAAACAAATGTTTTCAAAACTCTAAATCAATTAAACTGCAGTTTCAAAGCCATCAAAACACCAGCACCAGCTAGTCAAAACTTGTAAGTTCAATGAAAACTCAAGAAACAGCATCTATTAAAAGTAACCTATAAATAATTAAATACCATTAAATATAAAATTTTTGTATTAGTTTTGTATGTTGTTGTGCAGGGCTTGGCAAACTGAGTCCATTTTGAAGCAACCAAATACTCTCCTTTTTGTATACATGCATAAGTATAAATTCATTAAATGAAATCAACCTGAACTTACAATTTAAAAACTGACTAGGATCAGATAAAACCATTAGACCAAATGTTGTTGTTTTTTCCAACTAGGTGTTAGTCATCTTGTGGCAAATCATCTGAATTTTGAAATGTTTTGAAACCAAGGTTCAAAACAAAGCCTTGTTTGAAATTAGGTGATTTAGAGAGTTTGTCACAAGCTCCCATGGAAGCCCATTTTTACCACTGAATAATCACCACTGATTTTTTATTTTTATTTTTTTCTGAATTGCCAGTTTATATTGCACAATTGTTCATATTTTCTTTTTTCTCTTGGTTTATATCTCAAAATTAAGAGATTATAACACATAAATGTGAGTTCTAAAGTCAGAATTGTGAGATATAAACTTGCAAATGTAAGAAAATATCAGTCTTTTTTCCCCTTAGAATAGGACTTTTTGACTCACAATTGTGAGAAAAAAACTCAGAATTGCGAGAAAAATAGTCAAGAGTTGTGAGTTTATATCTGACAATTCTGATTGAATTTCTCACAATTCTGAGTTTATATCACACAGTTCTGAGAAATAAAGTTGTGAACTCACAATTACCTTTATTTATTTATTTATTTATTTTATTCAGGCTAAAATGGGCTTCCATAAGATCCAAACCACTGATTCGAAACAAAACATTTGTAAATATTTGGATGCCTCATGAAGCAGTGTTTTGAAACAGACCATCAGTACCTGAAAGAGGAAAATGCAACACAATCTCACAGCAATTTATAACTATGTTACGTTTTGGCCAGTCTGTGGCTAAATTGTGTGATTTTTGTATGATTTCATTCATGCGATTTTACATGATCTGTTCACGCACCACTGAAGGTTAGGTATGGTCCTCCGTGCTTACTTTTTCTAAAAATTGTACGTTTTTCATACAGATCAATTTGGAAAATGATCCCTGAAGTTTGCATAAAAATCCTCTGTAAAACTTTTACGGCAATGCTGATAATATAACACGTACTTGCCACGTTCTGACTTATGTTCTCACACATATCAACTATGTTTCAGGCCTTATACGAGTGAATTTAAATGGTTTTACTTTTGAAGTTTGGCTAAGCAGGGACATCGTGTCATGGACGTGGAGCTTGGACACATGTAAACAGGTGATTAGCATCGCGGGAAACAAACAGATATGGACTTGATGTGTGGATGCTGATCGGAAGATTGCTGGCATGTGGGGCCAATTGGTGAACAATAGGCCAAGTTGGGCTGTGAAGCAGATGATTGCTGACAGATGGAGCCCGAGGAGGAGAAGAAAGCAATCAGGTGGAAGCAGAGATATGGTTGCCATCAGGTGAATGTGAGAGCAGCATGATGTCAGAATGAGTCAGTGCCCCCCCAGACAGACTGATGTCAGTGTCCTGCCATGGGGGGTTGCCACTACCTCAGCCAACTACAAAGAGCTGGACACCAGTGAACCGATGACATGAACCGGTAAACAGAACTAATCAGACGCTACCTATTAGCACCCAACAACCAACACTACAATGCAGTGACTATGAGAACGTCTGGATCATATTTCCACCGAAAATCCACCATGAAGAAAATGAAAATGCAATTTTAGGAGATTTTATTGATTTTCTTTTACAGTGTGAAATTATTTTCAACATTTTAGCACCTTTTCTCTGCAAATTGTCATTTCTGTAATGGTTCAGTAATGGTGAACTATAGAGTTTTTGGATGTTCTTATTCTTTTATTTGGTGCCACTTTTACACTTAACATTAATTAATGCACTAACTACAATTAGCTAACAATGAGTATGACATTTCTTGGTTACACTTTACTTTGATGGTCCCTTTAACACATTCTGTCGACTATAAGTAAGGTTGCACCTCCCTGTCTACTAACTCTCATTAGAGTGTTAGTAAGAGTGTTATTAGACTGGTAGGGTTAGGGTTAGATTAAGTTGACCTACTTGTAAAGTTACTGATAGTCAGTGGAACATCTGATGGGAGACCATCACAATAAAGAGTTAGCAGATATTAAGCAGAGAGGCTACTAATACTCTAATGAGAGTAAGTAGACATGTAGGGGTTTTACTTATTGTTGACAAAAAATTTAAACTGAAGTTTCTATGAGGCCCAATTCAACACCTGGGATGTCACTGAACAGGGTCACAGTGAGCACTTCATGAGGACAGCTGTAATGATTTTACCACTTTGCTTTATTCCGGCAGTAACCATAACAGAGGCGGGAGCCATACAGCGGGCAATTGCTGTAAAGTTACCAGGACAGGCCAGAGACCTCCTATCATTAAGGGTGATGATGGACCCAAGAGGGAAATCATCACAGTCTCGCTCCAAATCTTTGCTAGGACCTGACATTGTGCTTATGTGTTTAGACAGGGCCACCTAGATTTAGGCAAAATTTGTGGTCACTGTCCACATAAAGGTCACCATCCACTTTATTTAAATGGAAAAAGACAGGTTTTCTATAGTTGCATTAAAAAATGTCATAGGAAAATGGGGTAGTTTTGCTCTGTTTAGGAAGTTCAGCTAAATTTTTATGAGCTATTTTAAGTTTTCTGTGGCCTGAGGATTTGATTAATTGGGTCAATGTCAAGTTGTGGGATGATGGTTTTAATATTATAAATGTTCATTCAGATTAATGCAATAGCGAGATGTCACAGCTGTCACTACAGATTTTCCGCAAAGGACTGCGTTTTTTTGTCAATTTTGTAGACTAACCAAGAAAAAAGTAAATTCCACTGTTCTGAAATATGCTGCTGCTCATGTTAGTCTGTAACTGAGCAACATAAAGGAAACAGGCAAAGCTCATTAGCAAAAACAGGCAGACAGCTACAGTATATAACATTCCTCCCGCTAAATCCATGTTTCATTCGTCATTCTGCTGGTTTGGTTTGAAAAGATGGCAGAATTTGGTTTCAGTCTAACATTAATTAGGTGCCTCCAAAAATAGCAGTCAAAATCATTTAAGAAAAAAAAAAAAAAAAAAAAAAAAACTTGGAGAAGCCAAAAATTAAGAGTCAAGCTCATGAAAACACATGAAAAGCCTTTGGAGTGAATTACTTGAAGAAAATTATTTTGAGAGATGAAGCAGAAAGAGACCAGTGGCTCTAACATCTGTGGCCATGAAATCATTTGTAAGACTGGTTTTGGCTTATCTGAAGGACATCACTGGACTCTTACTGGACCCCCTGCAGTTTGCCTAGAGAGTAAACAGGTCTGTGGATGATACTGTCAACATGGGACTGCATTAAATCCTGCAACATCTAGACAGACCAGGGACTTATGTGAGGATCCTGTTTGTGGACTTCAGCTCGGCTTTTAACACTATCATCCCAAACCTCCTCCTGCCCAAATTAACTCAGCTCTCCGTGCCCACCTCCATCTGTAAGTGTCACCAGCTTCCTGAGGGCAGCAGCTAGTGAGGCTGGGAAAATACACATCCAGCACCCGTATAATCAGCACTGGAGCTCCTCAGGGCTGCGTTCTCTCTCCACTGCTCTTCTCCCTGTACACCAACGACTGCACATCTAACGACCCCTCTGTCAAGCTCCTGAAGTTTGCAGACGACACCACACTTATCGGCCTCATTCAGGATGGTGACGAGTCTGCCTACAGACAGGAGGTTAAAGAGTCTGGTGTCTTGTGCAGTCTTAACAACCTGGAGCTTAACACACTCAAAACTGTGGAGATGATCGTGGATTTCAGGAGAAAACCCCCTGCACTCCCCCCACTAACCATCATGAACAGCACTGTGACTGCAGTGGAGTCATTCAGGTTCCTGGGCATCTCTCAGGACCTAAAGTGGACACTCACATTGACAGCTGAGGAAATTCAACCTACTGTACCACAAGAGCTGCTGAAGCAGTTCTACTCAGCCATTTTTGAATCCATCCTCTGCACTTCAATAACTGTCTGGTTCAGCTCAGCTACCAAATCTGACCTCAGAAGAATACAGAGGGTAGTCTGGACTGCTGAGTGAATCATTGGTACAACCCTCCCTTCTCTCCAAGAACTGTACTCATCCAGAGTGAGCAAAAGGGTTAGTAAAATCACTCTGGACCCCTCACATCCAGCACACTTCCTCTTTGAACTGTTGCCATCTGCTCGATGCTACAGAGTTCTGAACAGCAGAACGGCCAAACACAGGAACAGTTTCTTCCCTCAGGCAATCTATCTCATGAACACTTAACAATAATCTCTGAACACACAACACTATATACATTACCTATTTAACAACATACTTGTTTGCATTTTGAATGTGCACATATCATACCTGTACATCATAATTGTGTATATTATATTTTGTGTTTTTGCTTTCTTTGTACATTGTCTATTCTGTATATTTTTATATAATTCTTTTTTTATTATCTGTGTCCTGTGTTGTCGCTGTCATTCTGTTGCACTATGGAGCTTCTGTCACTAAAACAAATTCCTTGTATGTGTAAACACACCTGGAAATAAAGCTCATTCTGATTCTGTTTCTGAAATGCTTAAAGAAACAAGTTTTTAGTCTTAATCATGAAAAATGTGTCACAAATACATTACTGAAGATAAAAATGATCAAATTTGTAACTACTTCTCAAATTAAGTCATCAGTATATAAATGAAAATTTTAATGTGTGATATTATCCAAAGATTATCAACAGTGTTGGGCAGTAACGCATTACTTAGTAACGCGTTACTGTAATTTGATTACTTTTGTAGTAATGGAGTAATTTTCCGTGTCATAATTTTCAGAATAGTAATTAGAGTATAGTTACAAGCCGAGGTCTCTATATGTTACTGCAGTGTTACATTGCTGACAGAATGCAGCGAGACCTGTGACCCAGTTGTCTAATTAGTTATCCTGTTCACCTGTTGCCTCCTTAATTAACTCATCGATTCCTTTGTTTGCTCCGTGTATTTAAATCATTAGTTCTCACTTTGTATCTGTCTGTTCTTCTTGATTATCATCTTTTTGCAAGTGTTTGATAATGCTTCTCTGAGTTTGCTATTAAAGTCTATTTCCAGTTTATTCTTCATCGTGCGTTTTACTATTTTTCTACCAACATGCAACAACAACAGAATCAAGCAGGAGTTAACATGGCCATGCTGAATGCTATATACTGCGGTAAAAGTAGTATGCTAACATGCTATTTTCTGTAAGTAAGCAACATTGTGCCATCATTATTATTATTTTTTTTTTCTGGCCAAAATATATTTTACATATATGTGGAAAAGAGTGAAGATCAATGAAATATATATTTTGAAACTAAAAATGTTTACTTTCAACTTACATATAATATTTCGGTAACACTTTATTTTAGGGTCTCTTAACTTGTTGCTTATTAGCATGCATATTACTAGAATATTAGCCATTTATTAGTACTAATTAAGCAAAAACAAAATCCTAAATCAACATAACCTAAATCCACAACCCTAACCAAAACCAAAACCTAAAAACAACAACAACATTAATAACCATAAAAAAACAAATAGGAATTTATTAAAGGAAAGGTCATAGTTAATAGTAAATAGTGTTCCTTATTCTAAAGTGTTACCAATGTTTCAAATAATGTATTATTTCAAATTGTATTTCAGGGGCAGGAAAATACATCTCATTGCATTAATATATAAATTATCCGTCTCTATCTAAATTTGTGGTTTCTGGACTTACAAATTATTAGGATTTAGTTTTGTTTAGATATAATAAACAACAAAGAGTTGACAAAATCAGAGCAAGTCGCTCTCAGGAAAGACAATGCTGCCCAAATGCTTTGGTTACCCAGGTTTACGTACCTTTAATCTGAGTATTTTAAGATAGTGAGCACTCAGCATTCACTGCGCCACAGCCTTTGATCTTAAGAGGAAAGAAAATGTTAACCCAGACATTTCTAGACAAGAAAAAACACAGGCCTTTCCAAATGTTTACAACTTATT
Source organism: Cyprinus carpio (assembly GCF_018340385.1). Classification (NCBI taxonomy): domain Eukaryota; kingdom Metazoa; phylum Chordata; class Actinopteri; order Cypriniformes; family Cyprinidae; genus Cyprinus; species Cyprinus carpio. The sequence continues at coordinate 19,856,662 of NC_056593.1, read as the reverse complement.
CCTCATGTAGTAAGGGGGCAGAAAAGGTGGAAAAATTGGCTAATATTTCAATGAAAGTTGAAATCAGCTGGGTTTATTTTGAAGTAGTTCACTATTTTGGTAGTAATTTGTGCCGTTCGTTTCATAATGTTAGTTTTGGAGGGCTCATTGTGAGAGTGCAGAGCTCTGCTAGATTAGCCATCTGCGCAGTGTAAACACAGACCTCTTCTGTTCTAAGAAAAGAACTACAGCAATGAGGTCGACACTATTGCGCTCACAACTATCACGCAAAATATTGTACAATTTAACGGCCTGTGGGAGGGATTCATTCATTCATGTAAAAAAAGGCCTACAAGTTCAGTGACTCAGAATACAAGTACTTACATCATAAAGATAAGGGTCACACCTTTGAATAACATTGTGTTTGTCCTTAAAAGCCAAGCGTGATAGTCATGTTGTGGGAGTAAGACTTGGGTGTGTGCTGTTTGAGAAAACCTGTGAGGGTTTTTTTCCCCCTCAGAACATGCTGCGTTTATTGACGCAACTTTTTAGGTGGTCCAGTGGAAAGTGGAGAGCCTCTGCACACTTGGGGTCTGCACAATGTTGTACTTTTTCCCCACTGCTAAAGGCTAATGTTATTTTTCTCTCTCTTTGCTGCCTGTTTTGACCAGATTTCATGCTGTCTTAATGAGACATCAAAGACAAATCAGCCTAGCTGTGATTTTCTAATCTCGGAAGTCGCTAGTTTACATGTACGAGTTTGATGTTTGAACACAAAAGAAGTCATTCTGAAGTAGTGATGTAAAGATCAGATAATTTTACTGACTTTCTCATTTGATACCGTTCATAAAAACAAACCCATATTGGTCACACTTTAGTTTGGGGACCAGTTCTCACTATTAAATAACAATTGACTACAACTTTTTCCATCTTCACAATCTTCATCCTATTACGCATTAGAAAATCATTATAATGCAGCTGAAGATAAGTTATGAGGAACTTAAATGATTACTTTACCTCCTGAGTCCTTTGTTTTTCATGTGACAGAAACAATGAACAAATTGTTCATGATCACTTTTTTAATAACGCTGGAAACCAGTTTTTGCCAAGATACTAAAGTCTGTCATCAGAAGTGAAATATCTCTATAAGTGCTCAAGCATTTTTCATCCAACAAGTTACTTTAGGAGAAACATCTAAGAGAAAGTTAAGGTAAGCTATTCTTGAATGTTATTTTAGAACTCCACCAGGAGCCCTAAGCTATGAAGAGGAATAAAGTTTCTCCATGTATAAAAATTTGGTAAAATGAATGTTAGTTGAACTAAAAGCCTGCTTGATTGACTATAATAATGGTTTTGAAGTATGAATGACCCACACCTGTGATCCTTTTCTGAATGGAACATGATGTCCAAGTCACCCCATTAGTGAGGTAAAGAACTATAGTGATCCACATGTGGCCAAATCTAGGCCTACACTAGTACCAGCCAATCAAAGCGATAAGACAAAACCAATAAGAAAAGTGCTGCCAAAAGGGTTATAACTCTCTCATGCAACACAATATGCGGCGTCTAACAGTAAAATTTTTTCATTTCCTTCCCCCCATTCAGAGCACTTTGAAGTCAACATTATAAAGCAGTATGGGAAGTGCTGGACTGGAACATTTAAGCCCTTTTGATACCAATACTTCCAATATGGTGCTTTGCATCTTACGTGATTACTTATTGCAACAATGTCTAAACGAGTCAAATTTATAAAGAGACCATTCAAAGCAATAAAAACGTTTAGAAGATATCTGAATTGGTGGCTCTTCCAAAATGTAGTGTTCTACCTTGCTGAGTAGTCAATTGTTTGCTAAATGTTGCTAACAAAAATTGCTAAGCTAACAATGCAATACTCTTAAGCATTAAAAATACTCACAACTATTAATCCTTTATAATTATAGACTGAGCCATTAGCAATATCATAACTATATTCTTACAAATTCTCATACTTTGTCCGCCATCTTGAATGGATTTTGAGTTTGGTGCGATGCATTCTGGGATTGCCTTCTCTGCTAAGGATACATGTTAGGTTTCCTTTGAATTTCTTAAAATAAGGTATTTTAGTAGGCATTATAATTATGCTCCTCATCTTTAATTATAGCCCTCAATTTTGGAGTGCACTAAAATTGTTGTCTACTTAGGGAGCTTAACTGGATTTTGGAACAGAGCCAGTGTTTATCATGCACTTAATGGCTGTTAGGTCCTTTGTGTTACATGGAATAATGGATCAAGGCTTGAATTATACACGTTTCAACATGATACAAAGGAGAAAAAGCTATTTTGTAATATTTCGTGCCATCTTAATGTTTTAAATTAATGACTGTGTGCATAAGTTGCACAACCCATTGACATAATCCAGAATCTATTCACACTTATACAATCACACCAATACGTCCAGACAGGATAGTGTTGAGATGTGTCTCAGTATTACAAAGAAAAAAAAAACATTTGTGGCACTAAAGCAGGATCATCTTTGTTGAGGATAAATTGTATGTGTACGCAAAGCCATTCATTTAATAATCCTCTCACATCAAATCTTTATTATTGTGTTGGAAATCTCTTAATTACTGCATTAGAGTTTTTGCTCTTTAATGTTTTTCTATTACTTTCATTATACGTACATTCTTTATTAAGTTACAGTATTTGGTCATTGACTTTACAACAACACAATCTTTTCAGTTAGATATTTCTTTATAAAAGACTGTCATATTGCAATTGTATTCTAAATAAATGCGCTACATACAAACTTCTCAACTGTCAACCCAACTGAATCCCTACTGATAAAATTGGGATGTGCTTCTATTCATTATGTCATTATATAAAAATACTGCAGAATATGCTGTCGTCTTGATGGATTTATTTCTTACAAACACGCAGTTTTTGCTTCATAAGACATTAACTGATGTACTGGAGTGCTGTGGATTACTGGTGGATTATTGTGATGTTTTTATCAGCTGTTTGGACTCTCATTCTGATGGCACCCATTCACTGCAGAGCATCCATTGGTGAGCAAGTGATGTAATGATACATTTCTCCAGATCTGATGAAGAAACAAACTCATCTACATCTTGGATGGCCTGAGGGTGAGCACATTTTCTGCATTTTCTGCTGGTTACATTAGTACAATTTGATAAAACAAAATACATTTAAAAACAGTGTAAGGGTAATGCACCACAAGTAATGTGAGTTAAGTAATCAGATTACCTTTTTCAAGTAACTAGTAAAGTAACACATTACTTTTTAATTTACAAAAAAAAAAAAGTTACAAATATCCTTTAAGTATTATTGTTTTTGCTGCTGACCTTTGATGATCCAATTCAACCATTCTAATAAGCAAAAATTACTTTAGTTAAACATCATCGCTAACGTAAGACTGTTGAGGTTTATCTCTTGTATCCTAGTCTTCTGCTATCCAGAATGGCAGCATAGGTTTGTTTGAGCTATGCCCTTTACTCAATTCACTTTTGGTGTGAAAGTGCCTTTACATTTGCCAGAAATAGAACTTTTTATATTAAAAACAAACCAGCAAGCCCAGCCCAAATGAGAAAAAGTGACGCAAAAGTAATGTATCACATTACTTCCCATAAAAAGTAACTGAGTAATACAACTAGTTACTTTTTTTCTAGTTACTGCTATGCATTACATTTAAAAGTAACTTTCATTATCTTTGTATTAGATTGTGTGCTCTTACACCTAAATTGTGCTAAATTGTCAAAATTTAGTTTAACATTTTTCAGATTTTTTCTTTTACTAAATACCTTGGTTCTGCACACACTTTAAAGGAGGTGGTGGTAGCTCAAAGAGCAAAAAAAACAAACAAACAAAAAAAAACCTGATCAGACTAGCCTCATTCTGACAAGATCCCTGATCAAAGTCAGCAGTCTATGTGATGCAGCTGGTGATTTTAATTGGGGTCAGACCCAGTACATGACTGAACCATCTATCCAAGCTGCAGTTGGATGGCTCTAGAAGGCCATTTTGAATGACAAGCTGTCACAGTGCAATGGTAGACATGTATCAAGACCACAGTGGGCCAGTAAGCTGAGTATTGATATTCAGCACTCGCAGCCATTCCTGCCAGATCAGCAAACTGACATGAAAAAACAGGAACACTTGTCTTAAGTTCCAAGGAAATAATGGAGCAAAGCAATGGAGGGATGCATAAACAAACTGGCAGTAAATGGATGTATCCACTAACACTGTGTGGGAATTTCACTAGAAAGAACTAATAAGCAAGGACATTAGAAACAAAGAAAAACAAAGGCCAAGATCTGCTCAGATTTCAGAGCTTTCACTCGGAATGTTCTTCAGAGAACAGGTGCTCAAATGAAGCTTTAATCTTCTATCAAACCTTTCCAATCTGACTAGGACTCAATGGGAGCTGTTAAAATAATGTTTCGGTGATGTAAGTGGTTTATGCAGTATGCCAGATCAGCGTTCATAATAGGCTCAAAGAATGTTGATACATGTGACAAACCATTATTACAATTATAATTATAAAAATTACATGTATCAATGACTATAGACAGTGTAACATGACTATAGACAGTATAACAGTGTTGTTTTTAGGCATCTCAAAATGCTGTTGTCAATGTGAATTAATGGGCAAAACGCATCAAACGTGTTCCATTTTAAGTTGAAAACAGGGTTGTGTAAATGCTACCTTATTTTATTCTAGTTTGTGAATTTCTTTCACAGTCCACCAGAATAGCACATCAAGACGTTTAACATCGGACCATGAGCATAGGTCAGACAACAGTTTAAATATAGGATTAAACTAGTAATTAACGAGACACATCTGAACCAAATGAGACAATCACACATAGGAGAAACTGGTCATGGGGAGCACATGGGGAGAAAAACACACATAGACAGTCCATGGGCGTGGTTTGTTTATGTGGACCTAGCAAAAGTAGAATACTAAATTGTATTCTTTTGTCAACCAACATTTTCACTGTAAAATGATTATGGTGAAAACTACTATGAAAAATGTTTCAATTTTACTTTACAGATACTACAGATCCTTCACAATTTCATTACTATTAGCTACATACTGATATTTACTGTGTCCACAGAGTATATTCGGCTTTAAATGACCTTATAGACACTATCAGACTTATAAGGTTGAAGTTCTATATGGTAATATTCAAAAGTAATGACATTATGTAGTTATAAAGGAGCAAAACATTTTGGTCATCAGGCATCATTGGGTCGTGTTTCCAGCCACATTAAAGAAGAAGAAGAAAAAAAAAACATTGGATTTCTAATAAAACTTGGCCAGTTTTTTTTTTTTTTTTTTTTTTTTAGTAATACTTCATGTCAATAATTCAATTCCTATTTCATATTTTGAGTTTGACATAATGCAGTTATGTCCTTCAGTGGTACTGTTATCTTAATACCTCAGTTCCTATGAAATGAGATTTCTTGCCAGATGTGGTTTTATTTGGGTTTATGTTTCAGCACGTAACTTTTCTATAAGCTCTTATTAAACTAGAACATGTTTTCAGAATTTACGTGTTCAGCCTAGTCATAGTGGTAGAAAATAAATAAATAAAAAACCTGAGGGTTTCAAAATGAAAGGTTGGCATGAGCCCAGCTGAACCTCAACAACATTTGATCATGTTGATTTTTAGGGAGGAACTGCTAATAAAGCATAAAACTTGCTTGTGAAATAATATTGCCATTGTCACTTTCACTTGATACTTGAATGCTTTAACACATTATTTGATCTTGTGAACAGAAAATGCATCTAGCATGAGAGTTGTGCTATAACTTTCATGTAAACAGAAGAGCTTAAAAGGAACAGTTCACCCAAAACTGAAAAATTGCAGAAAATGTGCTCCCCCTCAGGCCATCCAAGATGTAGATGAGTTAGTTTCTTCATCAGATCTGGAGAAATGTAGCATTGGATCAGTGTCTCAGCAATGGATGCTCTGCAGTGAATGGGTGCCGTCAGAATGAGAGTCCAAACAGCTGATAAAAACATCACTATAATCCACAAGTAATCTGTTCCAGTCCATCAATTACTGTCTTGTGAAGCCAAAAGCTGTGTGTTTGTAGGAAACAAATCCATCAAGGCATTTTAACTTCAGAAAAGTCCTCTATCCATAATATTGCTTTCCCCAGTGAAAAAAGATCTGGTCTGAAACACAACAGAAAACTGAACATATCAAGCACTTTATATAAGCAAAAACAGTTCTAAACAAATATGTGGGTGGATTTTGATGTGAGAGACAACAGGAGATGGACTTTATTATGGACTTTAGTTATGGACTTGTATTTTAGCTGGAAGCAATGGTGTGAAGTAAAAACATGATGGATTTGTTTCTTACAAACTGTAATGTGGGTTTATGTTTTGGTTTTTGTCATGTTCATGTTTTCATGTCTTTCATTTTGTTATTGTTTGATTGTTGTTTGCGTCATGCTTCCCTTGCCCTCTTGTCTTTATGCTATTGGTTCCTCTTGTTCATTGTGTCATGTTCTGATTGGTTTATTGTCTTGTCATGTGATTATCAGTTCTGTTTACTCATTTGGTGCATTCGACTTCACGCAGCACTGCGCAGACCGATCACAATCTGACTTGAAACAGTGCATGCCGGTTAGAAATTCTGTCCGAGTTGAGACGGCGCCTACGCCACATGACTGTCATGTGTGGCATCAAAGCACCGCGAGAGTGTTTCGAGAGCAGCGGGATGACTCAGCCGCCGCAGTTTCTCCAGAGCGACTGCACGAGCGCTGATGACGACACAGCTGCTTCACGATTGGCCAGATTCACCGCGTTACAATGATTACGTGTGTTTCAGGTTTATTCTAACATTTCAATCCCAATAATGGCCACAAATCTGTGTTTTTAGAATGGTAAAAGCTTTTTTACTGTAGTCGCACTGTTGTATTGAGTAACGTTTACCATACAACACTGATAAAAGCATATATGCCCCCACTTTATTAGTATTTAAATTGTATATGATTATGTTGATCTTTATTCTTAAAAAGATGGCGCTGTATTAAGCAGTATATAAAAAGTGTTTCTGTTGCTCATGAAAATATTTCTGAAACGTCTGTGTATCTGACAAATGTTGCATTTAATTCACTTCATCTGTGATAACATATGCAAACACAGTGTGAGTGCCACTAACGGGAACAGAAAGTGTCCGGCTTGATGTTTCTGTTTTCAACTCCGCCCCGACTGCAAGCGGCTACTCTCGTTGATCGCCGTCTGTAGCCATGTTTCAAGTCGAACGCACCTATTGGTTGTTTTAGTCTCGTGCCTTGTTCCCCATTGGTTTGTTCATGTCATGTGTCCATTATTGTCTGTTATAAGTAGCCATGTTTTTGCCATTGTCTCTTGTCGTGTATTAACGTTTGTAACCTGCTGTCTGTGAGTCTAGTCTGTTCATGCCACGTCAAGTCTGTTCAAGTCAAGTCTTCGTTTCTTGTCTGGATTATGTTTGGATGTTTTAGATTTCACTTCTGTAAATAAACTGCACTTGGGATCTCACTACGCTCGCCTTCAGTGGACATTCATTACAGAATACACAACCGTCAAATATGAACCCAGCAGTTGTTCATCTCCTCCACCTTCGTCAAGGTAATCAAGCCATTGAGGAATATGTTCAGGACTTTTGTGCTATGTGCCAGTTGGTGGATTTTAATGACGTAGCGCTTAAGGACATATTTCGAATGGGTTTAAATGAACCCATTCATTCTCAGTTGCCTGGGGGAAAGATTTGTTGGTCACTGGAGGAATATATTGACCATGCTCTTTTGCTGGTGGGTTTTTCATTTACTGTGGGGATTGCGGATGAGAAACACTGCAATCCTGCAGTAGCCACCTTGCCTGCCAAGCCAGAGTCTGCTCATGTCATGTCTTTGACTCCTGGACCTACTCACCACATGCCAGTTAAGTCACAGTTTACTCATATCATGTCTACCAAGTTAAAGTCTGATTACATCATGTCTGCCAAGCCAGAGCCTGCTAACATCATGTCTGCTACCCCAGGGTTTGCTCAAGTCATGCCTACCAAGTCAGCACCTGTTCACGTCACGCCTGCTATGCCAAGTCCTCTTCACGTCACGTCTGACAAACCAGAGCCTGCTCACATCATGCCGGTAACTCAAGAGATTCTTCTCAACGTGGCTGCCATTCAAGAATCTCTTCGGAAAATGGCTGCCATGCTAGAGTCTCCTCACATCTCAACTGATCGTCCAGAGTCTCGTCACAACATGGCCACCATCCCTGAGTCCCCGGCCAAGATGGCCACCACGTCTGAGTCCCCGGCCAAGCCTGAGTCTTGCCATGTCATGGCTGTCACAGAGACTGTTCCCGTGACCTCAGTGCTTCCAGTAATAGCAGTCGCCATTTTGAGTGTCTGCACACTGCGTTCCAGAGATCTCTCCTGTCCACATGTCTGCTCCTGAGGCCACTCCTGGCTGTGAATTCACTCCAGTGCCCCCAGAGGCGGCGGCGTCCACTGCAGAACCTCCAGAGGAGGTGGCTTCCGCTGCAGAACCTCCCGAAGTGGTGGCACCCACCTTTGAACTCTCGGCCAGTCAAGGAGGCCGTCCACAAACTCTCTGCCTGTACAGTCATGGCCAAGGAGGCCATCCACGAACTCACTGCCTGTCCTGCCACGGCCACGGACGCCGCTCATGAACTCACTGTCTGTCCTGTAACAGCTACAGAGGCCGCTCAAGAAGTCACTGTCTGCCTTGTCA